>NC_086452.1:234838868-234942847 GCF_028390025.1 Pseudophryne corroboree | reverse complement strand
TTAAACCTTAAGTAGCGCTGACGGTATAAAGTAACCGCAGTGCGTTCACCTTATCAATACTTATACACCTTAAACAGTTAAAATACTCTTTAAACCCCTGCAGGAAAGTGAGGACACCACACTGGTTTGTAGTTGAAACCACAGGGTTCTAAGGCCACAGTGGATTAATTCCAAAAGGTAAACAATACAATTTATACACTACAGGCTAACAAGATAAGTCTAAACAGAATAATGGCTACAGAGAATGTACATACGTGAGAATGTTCGCAAGGCAACCCGGCTCGGTCCTCCGCTGGTCATACAGATAGCGTTTAGAGTCTTCTGACCGGCCAGGCAGCAATGGTCTTTTTATACACAACATGCAATCACAATACAATGGTCACTGTAATCTCATTGTCCATTGGACACAGGGATGTGTCTTTACATTACAGAAGAGGTCATAGGTGGATTTGAATAGGTGGGCGATGTCTTTCCCCAACTGCTCTTGTGGGTGGTATCCTCTGGATTCCCGCCGCATACATAATATACAATAAATACAGTAAATAACTATATTCTACTTTTGTACATAACTATACGCAGGAACATGCGATCCTTCTCGAACTAACACCGGAATGTTACCCTTAAAATACCCAACAGCTGGATACTAGACATCACCTTCCAACCTTTGTCTGACCCTTCCTATCATGCAAAGGCGAATCCCTTAGTCCTGGAACTGTTTAAACTATTTATACTCGCTGATGCGTTCTAGGGGGACTATATCTAAAATGTACGCTATTTAGGTTAAATATGCAATGTTCTAATAACCCTCTACGCGCTCACAAACTCTACCGTAAATGTGCATACCACGCTCTAAGGCGCATGGCCGTGAAAGCTCCGTTACGCAAATTGCAGATATGCGCACGCACGGCAGACTGAGTGCACACGCAGCGGGCATGCGCATGAGGTTAGTACATGGGACATGTATTACAATATTTTTCGACTTTAACATGCTGCAGCTCCATCTTCTCCCCCGGCGGCGCTGTATACTCCCGCGTCCCTGGTTGGTGGGTACTTACAGTGGAGGCTCCGGTTCTTCACCTAGGGCACACACACTTGCCGCAGCTCTCCAGGATCGCATGGCCGCATCAAGGGAGGAGGTAAGAGGGTCCCCCGGGCGGGACCCACCGAAAATCGCGATCCGGGATGGCTATTAGGAGGCGGGCCACGCGCGCTGGTGTGGACACTGTGTTGGTACAGGGACCCCTCTATGGACCAGAGTACCCGATGGTGAAGTCCAGCAATGGGATAAGGCTCTGACCTGTAGCCCCTCCCCCAGCCCCTGGGTGCCATTTAGAGTAAATGTTCCCACCCTGGAGCTGCATCACTCTGTCTCCCTCACTCCCTGTCAGCGTTTGGGTGCCATTACACACATGCTATGCAGACTCTGGGACTGGTGGGCAATGCCTCCCCTGTAATGCCGCCTGCTTCATCAGTGCTGTGCATTTACAGGACACTTAAGTATTCTACATGTCGTCCAGACAGTGTTAGTTAAGAACAAGTGCATACATTCAGGGTTATTTAGTACAAGTACCCTGTGATATAACATCCAGTCTTTACTGTGCATTGTTTAATATATATACATATATATATATATATATATATATATATATATATTTATTTCTACAAAGCTTTACTCAGTGGTATAGTTGCTTAGTATTGCTGGTCCAGTGCAGTTTTATTGTTGGTAATAATCTCTGCATGGTATATGTAACTGAGTGTATTCCAATGGCTGCTGTGTGGTCTCTATTTCGTGTATCTCACACATATGGCTATCCCTATATTCTGTACCCTGAGGGGACTCCGTACATCAGGGTTATTAGATAATATAGGTATTTCACAGGATATATGTATTTTTTATTTTTTTCTGTGTTTTTCAGTCACATTTTAGCTCACATTTTACCTCAGAAATCCTCTGTTTGTGCTCTGTCTTGTAGTCACACCATGAAGGGGATTTTTGTCAGGTAGTTTGTCTGCTTATCGTGTACTGTTACACCCTAGGGTTACGCTTACATATCATGTTTGCTACACAGGGTGGTAAATCCATGGCTGATCTTGCACCATGCAGTGTTGATATCACGGATTTCTCTGAGGAAAACGTAGCAACTGAGGGTTCAGGTACTGGGGGTTCTATACCCCATGGTCAGTCTGCAGCAACAGGGGCAAATCAAGACCCACCTTAGGCTGTTTTCTCTAATTTACTGACTACGCAAGTAATTAGACTTGCGCCCCCTGTGGGACCTCCTGTGCCATTACAGTCACATATTGTCCCTGCAGTTAATCCACCATGGGCAGATACTCTGTTCTCTTGGTTACAGCAATTACATCAGTCACTAGCTATGAAAAATCCTGACTCTCGCCCGCGTAAGACCAGGGGGTTATCTAAATGGGCCATTACTTCCTCACAATCCACACATGTTTCGGATACCTAATCCGATGTAGATGGCACTTTCACTGACACTTCAGACTCTGATGCAGATGCTCCTGATGGGGAATTTCTGACACAGGTGGATGTTCTTGACCTCTTGGAGGCTATCAGGCTGATACTTCAAATCAATGATGATGTAGAGCTTCCAGCTACCTCTGCGAAACCAGATAAGTTTATACGTCAGAAGGTTATTAAGTTGGTTTTACCTCATTCTGACCACTTGGTTGATATTAGTCAGGAATCCTGGGAAAACCGGGTAAGAAATTTTCCTTGTCTACGAAGATGCTAGCTCGTTATCCCCTCGCTGCAGAGTTAAGTAACAACTAGAAAACACCGCCACCGGTGGACTCACAAGTTGCGCATCTGGTGGTCTTATCTGCTCTGCCTGTCACTACCGTCACCTCCCTGAGGGGACCGACGGATAAGCGTGTGGAGGGTTGCTCGAAGTCTATTTACACTCTTGCCTGAGCTATGCATAGGCTTACTATTGCGGCCTCTTGGGCTGCTAAAGCTATAGAGGCCTGGGTTCAGGAAGTTGAGGCAGAACTACCGTCTAATTTTCCTGATAATGCTGGGCAGTGTCTTTCATATATTATTACAGCCTCCCATTATATTTAGGAGGCGGCATCTGATGCAGGTATCCTGGCGGCCAAAGCATCTACTACTTCTATTCTGGCTCGCCGGATCCTCTGGGTGCAGTCCTGGTCTGTAGATCTGGACTCTAGACAGGCCTTGGAGGTGATCCCTTTTGAGGGAAACATACTTTTTGTGTAAGATCTCAACAAGATCATTGCTTTCATAGCATCTGCTAAGACTGCATGTCTGCCTAGTACTACTCCTTCTGCTCCAAAGGCTAAGAGTACTTCCTTTCGTTCCTTTTGACCTCCAGGTTAGGCAAAGGGTCAGGCGTACCTGATACAGGCACGCACTTCCAAATCCACTAAGATCAAACCTAAACGTGCCTGGGCTGCCTGTCAGCCTGCTTCCAAAATGGAGTTGAAGACAACTTCAGTCGCCTGGGTACAGGAAGTCGTCACTCACAGATACGCCATATCCTTCAAGAAACGTCCCCCTCATCACTTTTGCCTGACAGACATCACTTCGGATCAGGTAAAATCAAAGACTCTTTGTTCGGTGGTTCAGTCCCTCCTGGACACAGGAGTGGTAGTGCTGGTGCCTCTGGCTCAAAGAGGCAGGAGGTACTATTCAACGCTGTTCCTAGTCCCGAAATCCATTCTCAACCTCATGTTTTTGAACAAGTTTGTGAGGGTCTCCGGGTTTTGTATGGAAACCCTTCGCTCTATTGTCCTGGCTTTAGTGCCAGGGGACTATATGGTATCCCTGGACATACAGGATGCTTACCTACATATACCTATTGCCGTGTCAGCTATACCTGCGGTTTGCTATTGGCAACCTCCTTTATCAATTCTGGGCCTTACCCTTTGGACTGACTATGGCTGCGCAAATCTTCACCAAGGTAATGGCGGTAATGACGGCCCTGCTCTGCAGTCAGAGTGTCAGGATCCTACCGTATCTAGACGACTCGCTGATCCTGGAAAATTCCCCAGACGTTCTCCTCCGTCATCTGGATCTGATGGTCCAGTTTCTGCAAGCCAACAGGAGGCTCATCCACTGGAAGAAATCATCCCTGGTTCCTGCTCAGAGCATGGTGCATCTGGGGGCGTTGTTGGACACACACAATCAGCGGTTATTCTTGTCTCAGGAGAAAGTCTTGAAACTTCAGGTCAGGATGTGATGCATCCTCTCTCGCCCGCGAGTGTCGATACACTCGGCGATGCAAGCGCTAGGCCTCATGGTGTTGGTTTTCGGCATGGTAGCGTACGCTCAATTTCATTTCTGCCCTCTGCAGAAGCTGATTCTTGCCAAGTGGGATGGCCTGCCTCACCGGATCAGGTCTCACATGATCTCATTGTCTCTGGAGGTTCGTCTGTCACTGAGCTGGTGGATATAGGACCAACAATTGTGCAGGGATCATCCCTTCTGGATCTCCAACTGGGTCCTCCTGATGACGGATGCCAGTCTGAGGGCTTGGGGCGTGGTGTTGGAGCAACACTTTCTTCAGGGTCGGTGGCCAATGGAGGAGTCTCTGAAACTGGCACAGCATCTGGTACAGAACAGGCCTGTTCATGTACAGTCGGGCAACGCCACCACGGTAGCGTACATAAATCATCAAGGCGGCCCTCGAAGCCGCATAGCAATGATTTAAGTGTCAAAGATTCTACAATGGGCGGAACGCCATCTGCCAGCCATCTCGGCAGTGTTAATTCCAGGGGTCCTCAACTGGGAAGCAGACTTCCTCAGTAGTCAGGACGTACACGCCGGAGAGTGGAGCGTTCATCCCGAAGTATTTCAACTCCTAGTGGACAAGTGGGTCTACCAGATGTAGACCTGATGGAGTCTTGACACAATCACAAGGTTCCGGTCTTCAGAGCAAGAACAAGGGATACTCAAGTAGCGTTCGTGGATGCACTGGCAATTCCATGGAACTTTTGGCTGCCGTACATGTTCCCTCGGTGTCACTCCTGCCCAGAGTAGTGAGGAAGTTCAAGCAAGAAGGAGGAATCCTACTTCTGATAGCTCAGGCGTAGCCCAGACGGCATTGGTTCTCAGACCTACAGGGTCTCCTATTGGAGCGTCCTCTTCTGCTTCCACAATGACCAATGCTTCCACATTCAGGGCCCTTGTGCCTACCAGGATCTGGTCGGCTGGCTTTGACAGCATGGCTCTTGAAGCTTCCGTACTGAGGGCCAAAGGATTTTCTGAGGCGGTCATTTAAACTATGTTGAAGGCCCGTAAGCCGGCTTCTGCTAGGATTTACCATAGGGTCTGGAATTCTTACTTTGCTTGGTGCGCATCTAACAATCATGTCGTTTACAAGTTTAGTACGTCCTAATTATTGCCCTTCCTACAACAGGGCCTGGACTTGGGCCTTCGGCTGGCCTTTCTCAAGGTTCATATTTCTGCCTCGTCGGCATGGTTTCAGAGAAAAATTGTGACTCTGCCTGATGTTCATACATTCACTCAGGGTGTTTTACGGATTCAACCTCCCTATGTCCCACCTGTGGCTCCTTGGGATTTGGCGGTGGTTCTGGAGGCCTTGCAAGGGTCTCTGTTTGAACCTCTTGAATCTGCGTACCTTAAGTATCTTTCTCTTAAGGTCTTGTGTCTGCTGGCTATTGCCTCTGCTAGACGGGTATCAGATTTGGGTGGTAGGTCTTGTAGGTCCCCCTATCTGATTTTTCACAGTGACCGGGCGGTTCTTAGACCGCACCCTGGTTATCTACCTAAGGTGGTGTCTTCTTTCCGCCTTAACCAGGAGATTGTGGTTCCAGCCTTTGTCTCTCCTGAATTGTCTTCCAAAGAGAGGTCTTTGGATGTGGTACGGGCTCTCCGTATCTATGTGAAGAGGACAGCCTTCGTTAGGAAGTCTGATTCTCTCTTTGTACTGTTTGGTTTTCACAAACGTGGCTGGCCTGCTAACAAGCAGGCCTTGGCCAGATGGATTAGAATGGTGATTGCACATGCTTATGTACAGGCTGGCCTTCCAGCTCCTGCTATCCTCAAAGCCCATTCTACTCGGTCTGTTGGACCTTCTTGGGCGGCCCGCCGTGGTGCGACCCTTGAACAATTGTGCAAGGCAGCTACGTGGTCCTCAGTGAACACGTTCATAAGGTTCTATGCCTTCGATACTTCCACCTCCCAGGATACTTCCTTTGTACGCTGGGTTCTTGTGCTCACTACAGTGCGTCTCCTCCCATGAGGAACTGCTTTAGTACATCCCCAATGTTATTCCCTGTGTAACCCCAATGTACCTCGCTGCAGAAAAGGAGATTTATGGTAAGAACTTACTGTTGTTAAATCTCTTTCTGCGAGGTACACTGGGTTCCACAGGGCGCCCACCCTGACTCACTTAGCTACTTTGGGTTTGTATGGCATTAGCCACTGATACCTTCTCCTGTCGTGAGAATGTGGTGTATGTGACTACGGGGGTGATTCCGAGTTGTTCGCTCGCTAGCTGCTTTTAGCAGCATTGCACACGCTAAGCCGCCGCCCTCTGGGAGTGTATCTTAGCTTAGCAGAATTGCGAACGAAAGATTCGCAGAATAGCGAAAAGAAATTTCTTAGCAGTTTCTGAGTAGCTCGAGACTTACTCCTACACTGCGATCAGTTCAGTCAGTTTCGTTCCTGGTTTGACGTCACACACACGCCCAGCGTTTGCCCAGCCACTCCCCCGTTTCTCCAGACACTCCCGCGTTTTTCCCTGGCACGCCTGCGTTTTTCCGCACACTCCCAGAAAACTGTCAGTTTCCGCCCAGAAACACCCACTTCCTGTTAATCACACTACGATCAGCAGAACGATGAAAAACTTTGTTACGCCGTGAGTAAAATACCAAACTTTTGAGCTAATTTACTTGGCACAGGCGCGCTGTGTACATTGCGCATGCGCAGTTTGCGACTAATCGCTCCGTAGCAAAAAAAAATAACGAGCGAACAACTTGGAATGACCCCCTACTAACGGTTGTCGTCTCTTTTACCTGCTACTGCATTGGACTGGTTAACAAAACTGAGCTCCTGTGCACGGAGGCGGGGTTATAGAGGAGGCGGTGCTGAGCATCTTGGGAACAGTCAAAGCATTTAGCCTGTTGGTGCCTCGGATCAAGATCCTACTCTACACCCCCCTCCCCCTGATTTTATTCCCTGTGGAGCCCAGTGTACCTCACAGAAAGAGATTTAACAAAGGTAAGTTCTTACCATAAATCTCCTTTTACTGTATGTTCATTTTGTTAACACTGAAGAGACAAATATGTATTTAAGGGGTCTATTCATCAAGTGAAAACAGTGGAGAAAAAGAGCGTTGGAGAAGTTGCCCATGGCAACCAATCAGCATCTCCATTACATATTATATTATGTACTTGATAAAAGCTTCCTTCAAAGCTGGTTGGTTGCTATGGGCAACTTCTCCACTGGTTCATTTCTCCACATTTTCATTGCTTCATGAATAGACCCCTCTGTTTTTAATCTATTTTTTTCCCATTTTCTGTTGTTGATGTTAATAGGGGAATTAACTAATTTTTTCAAAAAACCATCAGACTTTCAAACCCTTAAGGGCCCTACACATTTACAGATTAAACTGAAAGATATGAACAATTTAATTCATTAATGAACGAGATATCGTTCATATAGATTGTAAGCTTGTGAGTAGGGCCTTCCTACCTCTATGACTGTTTGTTATCACCCAGTTTGTTATTGTTATTTCAAATTGTAAAGTGCAACGGAATTTGCTGCGCTATATAAGAAACTGTTAATAAATAAAATAAATAAATAAATCTTTCAGTGTGTATGCACCAACTATGAATGATGCGCGGCCCTCTGCTCATTCATCGTCGGTGCCGGCTCGTTTATACCTGCAAGCCAATATGGACAATATCGTCCATATTAGCATGCAGGGCTATGGGGCCAGGTGACGTCATGGAGTGAAGAAACTTCACTCCCCCCGTCACCCCCCTGCCGCCGGGTCATCCGTCGGCCAGTGTGTAGGGCCCTTAAGTTTTATAATTGACAACGTAGAAATCGGTTATTATTTATTTATTTTTTATTTTATTTTATTTTATTTTAAGAAATCAACTGTGAATGGGATGGTTACACCTATGCAAGTGGAAAGAGAATCCAATACTCCTGCCCTTCTGGGCAAAGGCATTCTGGTTCGAATCTCACCCAGTGTTTCTACTATGGCTTGGGTCCACAACCTGTTTGTGAAGGTAAATTCATGTTCATTTGTTTTTAATTCTGTGAGAAAATGCTAAAGGGAATTTGCATTAAATTATTAATTTATTAAAATATCAATCCTTTTATTTTTTCATATTAAAATAATTTTAAGGGCACAGTATTGTATGGTATTGCCACACTAGTAGTGATCTCCCTCTAAAGCACTATTGAATACTGGTATAGTAATAAATATATTGGATAAAATGGATAGGTCAGGTGCGGGCAACCTGGCACTTTAGTTGCTATAGAGTATCAACTCCCAAAATGCCCTGCCACAGTTTTAGCAAACCCTCACAGTGTCATGGTCATGGCATGGTGGGAGGTATAGTGCCACAGCAGCTGGAGATCCACATGTTGCCTATGCCACATTGGTGCTGATGGAGATTAAGTTCCAAAATACAGATGTAGCGATGCTCAGCTTTGCAGCGATGCAGCATGCTGCAACACGTCTTGCATATACCTAAAAACTACATTTAATGAAGTTCCCACTTAATGTATCTGTTTGTGATATGTCAGTGTGTTCTACTCTCCAATTACATATTTAATGTTTTATGGGTGAATAAATACTGCGCTATGATATATAATAGCAGCTCATCTATAAAATTAGTTATATTATGTGAAGCAGAGTGCGCTTTGTGTATTATATTTTATGTAATCACTGTCACCTGTGAAAAGAGAAAATGCTTAGTAAAAATGTTTACAGCCTCTTTTTTGATGTTGTTGGTGACAAACCAGTCCACTTTGCTTATTAAATTATGTTTACGGCTCGCGCGTTATTCTCACCCTCCTACCTGTCCCTATATTGGCCAACGGTATTCTTCCAGCTGATGGTATGGGCTGCCAGCGGCTTGCAGTTTCAGATGCCACTTCGTGCAGATGCCGCTGCGATGATGTCACCAGGGGAGCGCCAGGAGCAGCCTGTGGAGCGGCCGATTGCTGATGCTGTGGTGTGGCGGGTTGTCCTGTCACCTTTGTGTGTGTCCACAACGGTGAAAGGACAACCTGCCACACCACAGCATCGGTGTGCTGTCACATCTCACTGTGTGCACGCGCAGTGCAGCTGCTGCACGTGCGCACACATCACAGGGCTTTAGTTTGCATACGCTGCCGATGCTACGGCCAAGTCTGAATTAGGCCCTATTTTATTTGGTCACATTAGTCACCCATGAACCTTTAATGGCTCCTTGATATCCTACACCTCTAATAGGTATAAAATAACAGCAAATTAAATATTTCACAATATGTGATATTCATCAAGTAATAACCTATAATGGGTAAGGTTAGGTGTATTATAATATAGGACATCTAATATGTATATTCCAATCACCCACATTTGGTATATCAATGACGTGATGTTAATATAAGTCACATAATTATAATAATATCTCAAGGCACAATTTCCACCAGTATTCTTTAAATCACAGGTTCTCAAACTCGGTCCTCCTCAGGACCACAAATGGTTCATGTTTTGCAGGTCACCTGTAGATTTTGAAAATGTGACAGTTGGTGATACACCGTGCACCTGCTGGGTGACCTGGAAAACATGAACCGTGTGGGGTCCTGAGGACCGAGTTTGAGAACCACTGCTTTAAATAACATTTATGGCCTGTGCCTATTATGACTATTCAGGAACACTGAACATGATCATACACAGTGTACACAATACTTCAAATAATAACCTAAAATAAACAGGATTATATTATAGTTTGATTCAGAATGCAAATATGTTTAGTAATATGGGCTATATGCCATAAACAAATACCAGTGCATGACCTTATATCTGTAACAGTGTGCACACTATAACAGCATAATGCTGGGTAAACACTAGTAGACATATCTGCAGATCAATGGATCTCCAGATATATCTATAGCCAGATCGGGCTGTGTGTTGTGCATACACACTGCCTGATCTGTTGAGACCGACATTACCAACTGGGTGGGCATTTACATGTGCCCACCAAGTTCAGCCCTCAATCACCGGCGGCCTCTGAAGCATGTGTACGGGCAGTTAGCTGACCACCCGTACACACACGATGCACCAATGTATCTGTAGATATTGGTCATCGTGTGTGCAGCAGTGCTGACATGATATGTTTGTGAACGACGGTGTTCACAGACATATCGTTGGTACACACTAGCCGACGGGACAGCGGCATATCACCCAGTGTGTACCAGGGCCGGCCTAAGCCTATGTTTTTAAGCAAATAAATAAAATAAAAATGTAGCACATTTCATTTTTGACACCCTTTGAAGGGATAAACTTCTTAAAGGGACAGTGCGCACCACAAAAAGAGGTGTGGTCTCAGAAGAAAGGGGCATGGTCAGAAAATTTTACCTCAATCTACTTTCCAGATACACATATGCCCCCACAGTGCCAGATACGCATATGGGGCGTGCGCATATGGCCATGCACATTGCCAGATACACATATGTCCCCACAGTGCCAGATACACATATGTCCCCACAGTTCCAGATACACACATGTCCCCACAGTGCCAGATACACATATGCACCCACAGTGCCAGATACACGTATGCCCCCACAGCGCTAGATACACATATGCCCCAACAGTGCTAGATACACATATGCCCCCCAGTACCAGATACACATATGCCCCCAGTGCCAGGTACACATATGCCCCCAGTGCCAGATACACATATGCCCCCCCAGTACCAGATACACATATCCCCACAGTGCCAGATACACATATGCCCCCCCAGTACCAGATACACATATGCCCCCAGTGCCAGGTACACATATGCCCCCAGTGCCAGATACACATATGCCCCAAGTGCCAGATACACATATGCCCCCAGTGCCAGATACACATATGCCCCCAGTGCCAGATACACATATGCCCCCAGTGCCAGATACACATATGCCCCCACAGTTCTAGATACACATACCCCCCACAGGATGCCTGATGGGCAGGCGGCCCCCGCATTTTCAAACAAGTCTCCAAGTCCCTCCGCTGCGACGTACAGCCCCAGCACAGTTTGCACATATGTAATGAGTGGCGTGATGTCCTGATGCTCCGCCGCTCATTACATATGCATGATCATGCGGCACTACACTGGAAAGGAGGGGGGAGTACGGGCGCGTCGGCAGCAGCAGCACTTAGTGTCACTGTCAATGACAGTGAAGTCAGTGAATCACGGTACACGGCCGGAGCGCTCTTTATGAGGGGCGCCTTACTCGGCCGCGTACTATGAGTATGTATAGGGATGGCATTGGTGTGTACCCAGCTTTACACAAGCGGTACTGAACTGCATGAAGGAGTAAACACAGGTGATAACTATACTGCTATATAATGTTATGAGTCATGGAGGCATAAGTACTCTAACATGAGAGGAAATGTATATCATAAAGCTACACAGCACCCAAGTCACGGGTGTTTTGAATCCCCTATGCGCATTTCGCTCATAGCTTTGCCAGGGCCCTGACTGTGTTTTTGCTCGGGCACCGGACTAAATTTAAGTTGTGTATGCTAGAGTGCAAGGTTTTTTGAAAAAAATATTGAATGATCATTCCCCCACATACTGTTATTAACCCCTTTATTATTCATAAAATACAAAGGAAAAGGGTCCTCTTTGATTAATATACTGTAGGTATTCTTGAAATTTTAACAAAACAAAAACCACTTAGACAAAGCATTGTTACCTCCAAGGTAATGGCATATAATAGCATATAATTGCTTTGGAATGATTTGATTGGTTAGAGCACACACAGGGCTGGCTCTTCTTAGGGGAAGTGGTCACTTACTTTCTTATTCCTGACTTCCTTAGAAATTACAGCCTAGAGCTGCTTGGCGCTATAGTGATGGACACCATGCCAGGTGACCCACCTGCTATAATTCCTGCTATAATTCCTCCAACCCTGTCTGGTAAAACTTAGTACTAAATAGTAGCAATTTAGGTGGTCCCCATACTATCCATCCTGATTTTTCCACTACCAGCCATGGCTCTATAGCCTAGTGCTGCTTATAAATGTTAAAATGCCCCTATTTTGTTTTTCATTTCATTTTTTTGCTTAAAATAATATAAAGGCATCTTACTTAACTACTCACATGGACGTTACGGGAGACTGATGATTTTTCGCGTAGTCCCCAGCTGGCTGGATCTCCCGCATTCCATCCACTTCTTAGTGAAGTGGGCATGATGGGGAGCTAGTACAGAGAATCTTGGGTTTGTAGGGATTGGGCAGAACTTAAACAATGCAAACTACATCAATTCAGACCCACCCCCACTTGCAGACTCGCAAATGGTGGCATTTTACTGTGGCAGGGGTGGGCTCTAATGATATGGAGAGCTGGCACTGCCCCAAAAGCTGTCAGTAGCATCTACGGTCTGGGCTTCTCCTGGAGGTGAGATAATTAAAGTAGCAAGTGTGGCCTGCAGGGATCCTCATAATACGTGCAGTGTTTCTAACCTGTGTGGGATTCTGACAGGCATCGATGTCAGGTTCTGTTTAGAAGGTCAAATGATCTTTAGTAAATAATGTGGCTTTGGTAGAAAATCCAACTAGAAACTGAGCAAAGCTAGCTACACGCTACTGCAGATATTGCCAACCTGTGGCTCTCCAGCTAATGTGTATTTTCACAACAGCTGGAGTGATTTTTAAATTAAAATGACAAATGGTAGATTTCTTTTTTTGCCAGTGTAATGGTGCCCATACACTTGTGAGATAATTGGTGATAACCTTCGATTTCGAACCTCATCTGTGAGAGAAATCGAAGGATTGTATGCACATTTTGGGAAACCTTGAGACGTGATGCGCAGGCACGCCGCTCGAATGTCGCATCTCAAGATATTATGTGCTGCACTTAATATCTCTCGCATCGCAGTGCGATTGCATGTAGTTTTAAAACCACATGAGATATATCGCACTGTGATGTGCGATGGGCACCCGCGGTGCCGATCATGTGATTACCATGCAATCTATTGCATTATTGCATGGTAATCACTTTGGCAGTTCAGGTGCGATTTCATCGCACCTGAACTGCCGGTGCGTTTCCCCATGATGTCGCGGGGCATCGCACAAGTATATCGGCACCATAAGGTCTCAATTTTCAGGTGCATGTATCTGTAATTTATATACAGTATGTGCGCCCACAAGGATGATGAGGTAAATGTAAAACATCATAGGAAAAGGGCATATTATAGAGAATACCCACACACTACTCAATATCGAGACCTTTGGGTCTAAATCTTTTGCAAAGTTTAAGAGATCTAATAATTGAAGCAGAACATTTGTGACCATTTTTGGACTGTTTTATCAGTGTTTGCCCAAAATGTTCATGCCTACACACTACGGGAAAAAACACACAAAAAAAACACAAAACAGGCTGATCCCCAGATAATTAGCAAATCGGTCCAATAATTGTATAGTGTGTACCTAGCTATAACTTAGATTTGTATCGGCAAAATAGGTGGGGAATCTATCCCTCTACTAAAGGTGCTCTAGTCTGTGAAGGGCTGTTTACAGCAGGGAAATAGGGAGAGGTAGGTGCACTGGTTTTCACTAGACAGTGACATTCATTGAAAGAGATATATCATAAACAGAAATAATGATTGTATAACATTATATTATATTATATAATACTAAAGAGAAATAATATCCTTGACTGATGGTGCCCCCAAAAGTAATAAACACAGACTGACAGCTTAGGAGAAAATAAACTCTTTTTGTATGGGGCCCTCTTATGCATTATATATTAAAACATAACTTTTAATTTGCTGACAAAAAAGTGACTCACAAGACATACATAAAACACCTACACATAAGACTGTATCCCGAGAATAATTGGAAATATTTAAGTCTTGTTAATGGGTTAAGGTAAAAAACGTGTTCATAAAGTGCTCTTCTGCTCCACAAGAAGGTTAAGTCTTCTCTGAGCTTATCTTATGACACCTACATAACGGGTATATGAAAGAGACATATAAACACGGAACCACTTGGTACAATAAAATGGAATATGTGCTCCTAATTTAAAAATCCACTTACAGTATAGTACACTCTTTTTGTAATAGTCCATTAGTCATGTCACGTTTTCTGATTCCCAGTTTGAAGACCGTAAACTATGATGCCATCAAACTAACCATTGTGTCTTCTACACACTGATGTGACTTTTGTATTATTATTTATTATTTTCTGCAAATCAGAGGCTGTGTTTGTGACTTTTCGAATGTCTTCCAAGACTCTTGGTTTGAGAGCCCTGAACAGTAGATTATGCTCATGTTGTTATAGTTGATGAAGCAATTGATGTCTGTGGGGATATCATATTTGTCCAGGTTTTACATGTGCCGCATGGATATGAACCCTTTATTCTTGATGGTTTTAGGAGATTCCTCTCAAAATTACTTCTGATTACAACAGTATGGGCCTGATTTATGTTTGTAAGTAAAGCAAAAAAAAGCAAGTAACTTTGTGTCTGGTGCAAACCATGTTGTCATGCAAGTGAAACATAAACATTTATATTTTTTCTGTGCAGGGAAAATACTGTCTGCTTTTGCATGTAGCCCACGGATGTTATTTTTACCCTGCAATTTAGATTCAGTTTGAATAGACCCCACCTAAATCTAACTCTCTCTGCACGTTACATCCCCCACCTGAAGTGCAACATGGTTTTGCCCAGTTGCTTGGTTTTTTGCTTTACTTACAAAAATGAATAAGGCCCTATGTCGCTAAGGTTACAAAATCTTTTCAAGCTCATAGCCTTTTTTTTTTTCGAGCTTACAGTATGTTCTAGATCTTTGTCAATTTGAAGAATGGACCACTGTTTCTGAATTATATCCATTATGTCAGGCCAGAAATGTTCCAAAAATTCTGCTTTGCTAAGATTTGTATCCTTGATTTTCTTATTTTCTGGGAATATGAAATTATTTATTTTTACTTGTGAGATATGAGGGATGGCTTTTCTAAATGTTCCTGTGACTGTATCCCCATTGCTCGGGTCTGGTGGGGCATTCTCTGCTATATCACCTTCTGAGCAGTTTCTACATAGATGAAGAAACTCCCTCTTTGGGATATTGTAGATTATGTGCAGAAAGTTGGAACCTGTACAGTGTAATAAGCTACTGATGGCTTTCTTTTTTCTATACCGATTGGTGGAGAGCTCTCTTTCATTGTGGCTACTTCTGAGATCTAGGAAGATGATGGATTCTACTCTGATATCTGATGTCCGTTTTAGAATAACATTGTTTTTACTCGGTATATTAATGAATTGGTATAAAGCGTTCATATTTCTGCTATGATGATTGGAATGTCAAAGAGTATATTCTTAATTTTTTACCCACAAAATTCAAGATCCCATACATACCATCCTAAGTATATGTTGGTATAACTTTTGGCCTAATTCAGACCTGATCGTAGCAGCAAATTTGTTAGCAAATGGTCAAAACCATGTGCACTGCATATAACATGTGCAGAGAGAGTTAGATTTGGGTGGGTTATATTGTTTCTGTGCAGGGTAAATAATGGCTGCTTTATTTTAACACTGCAATTTAGATTTCAGTCTGAACACACTCCACCCAAATCTAACTCTCTCTGCAAGTGTTATATCTGCCCCCTCCCCCCTCCCCTGCAGTGCACATGGTTTTGCCCATATGCAAACAAATTTGCGGATACAATCAGGTCTGAATTAAGCCCTTGGTGCACAAGCAGTGGCCATTGCCATTTCTAGCTTGGTGGAAGAATTGGTCCAAGAAAATTAGGTAGTTATTTTTAAGGACAAAGTCTAGGAGGTTGATAAGAAATATGTTAAAATAGGATTTTAATTACCTACCGGTAAATCCTTTTCTCGTAGTCCGTAGAGGATACTGGGAATCCATTTAGTACCATTGGGTATAGACGGGTCCACTAGGAGCCATGGGCACTTTAAGAATTTCATAGTGTGCGCTGGATCCTCCCTCTATGCCCCTCCTACCAGACTCAGTCTAGGAAACTGTGTCCGAGGAGACGGACATACTTTGAGAGAAGGATATAAAAGGATAGTGGTGAGATTCCGAACCAGCGTACACAAACAAGAGGAAAGCCAAGCTAACCAAACTTGAAAACAGGAACAGCAACAGCTGAACTAAACAACAATGCTTAACCAAGTTACAGTGCAGGAAGTACAAAGCACTGGGCGGGCTCCCAGTATCCTCTACGGACTACGAGAAAAGGATTTACCGGTAGGTAAAAAAAAATCTATTTTCTCTTACGTCCTAGAGGATACTGGGAATCCATTTAGTACCATGGGGAAGTACCAAAGCTCCCAAACCGGGTGGGAGAGTGCTAAGGTTCCTGCAGAACTGATTGACCAAACTAAAGGTCCTCAGAGGCCAAAGTATCAGACTTGTAGAACTTAGCAAACGTGTTTGAACCCGACAAAGTAGTTTCTCAGCAGAGCTGTAAAGCCGAGACACCCCGGCAGCCGCCCAAGAAGAACCCACCGACCTAGTAGAGTGGGCCTGTAGAGATTTTGGAACCGGCAGTCCTGTCGTGGAATAAGCATGCTGGATAGTGAGCCTGATCCAGCGTGCAATGGACTGCTTCGAAGCAGGACACCCAGTTTTATTGGGATCATTAAGAACAAACAGCGAGTCCGATTTTCTGTGCCCTCACACCATCCAAAGACTTTGAAGTAGCAGAGGTGTCGGTAACAACTGGAACCACAGTAGGTTGGTTGATGTGAAATGCAGACACCACTTTAGGAAGAAATTGCTGACAAGTTCTGAGTTCAGCTCTGTCTTCATGGAAAATTAAATAGGGGCTCTTGTGAGACAACGCCCCCAGCTCTGACACACGTCTTGCTGAAGCCAAGGCCAACAGTGTGATGGTCTTCCACGTAAGATATTTTAACTCCCCGCAATGGCATAAACATTAATCTCATCTCACTTTTAACACATACGGACAGTTCCAAACCGCAACATCATCCACATATAAGTCTCCAAACTTAGGGAGAGAAGTCCTAGCAACATGAGTGTGCACCACAAATCCCGGTGTTAGAGCCAATCAGCTGCAGATAAAAACAATCCCCATACAATACTAAAAACTAAAGACTGTGGCTACTAATGGGAAGGGTTAATAGGACAGACCCATATTATTCTAGGGGAAGATTTCATAGCTACAATTTACTTCTCCCATAGGGTTAACCAAAAATCATCCTAGCCCACCAATAAATAGCCACAGTCTACCAACCACCATTAAAAAAGAAAGCATTCATGCATATTCAAATAGTATAATAAATCTATACCACATTCCTAATACAGACACACATCTATATAGGGAAAACAATGAAATAAAAAAACCAAGGTTAGAAAAAAAATGCATGCATGTGCATGTATAAAAAAGTGCATGTCGGTCAGATCCTCATACTAGCAGCATAGAACATTCCCTACTACATTCCCTAGTGCCTGACTGTATAGTGTATATATGCATATTTTTGCCATCAGGTATCTTAATTGCTGCCCAGGGTGCCCCCTCCTGCGCCCTGCACCCTACAGTGACCGGAGTGTGCGGGTGTGCTGTGGGAGCAATGGCGCACAGCTGCAGTGCTGTGCGCTACCTTAAGTGAAGACAGGAGTCTTCTGCCGCCAATTTCGATGTCTTCATGCTTCTGCTGCTTCTGTACTTCTGGCTCTGCGAGGAGGACGGCGGCGCGGCTCCGGGAACGGACGATCAAGGTTAGGTACCTGTGTTTGATCCCTCTGGAGCTAATGGTGTCCAGTAGCCTAAGAAGCACAACCTAGCCGCATTTAGTAGGTTTGCTTCTCTCCCCTCAGTCCCACGTAGCAGAGAGTCTGTTGCCAGCAGAAGCTCTCTGAAAATAAAAAACCTAACTAAAATACTTTCTTTCTTAGTAAGCTCCAGGAGAGCCTACTAAAAGCACCCAGCTCCTTCCGGGCACAGATTCTAACTGAGGTCTGGAGGAGGGGCATAGAGGGAGGAGCCAGTGCACACAAGATAGCACTAAATCTTTCTTAGAGTGCCCAGTCTCCTGCGGAGCCCATCTATTCCCCATGGTCCTTACGGAGTCCCCATCATCCACTAGGACGTTAGAGAAACATAGTTTCCTCATTCTGCAGGAGACTACCTAAAATAGTAGCAATCTCCCTGACTCCCTGAATAGTACCACAATCGCCCTGAAAAAAAAAAAAAATCAGCGATACATACATTCAGTATGGAATCATCAGTGCCATTTCCCGGCATTGGTATAAGGCACAATGATCCCTATGGATACATGCATTTTAAAGGTTTCTTGTGGCCACTTACAGTATATGGAACCTCTTGTAATACACAATACACAAATAAATACTGCAAAATATCAGTGTCTTTTCTTCAGCAAGTAGATCTTGTTAACTTTGGGGCTTATTTACATTTGGATGGAAGTCATTTTCATTACACGCCTCTCAGATGTAACAGTACGAGCCAGCGCTGATATGTGTTACTTTCACAATCTCCCTGAAATGCTTTTTCAAAAGTAGGGAAGTATGGACTGTAAAATGAAATATTTGTTTTCTACACAGGGCAGTGGTATCTGCATCCCCCACACACCGATGTGTTTAGCTTTCTGGGATCTTCCATGTTGATAGACCCATTTGAATTTGCTAACAGTATTAGCATTGGAAACAGGGCCGGTTCTACACCTTGTGGCGCCCAGTGCGAAACGTTCCACTGGCACACCCCCCCCCCCCCCCCGCGCGCGGTAATACAGTTTGTGCGCACCGGAAGCGCGCACCCAAAAGTAGGGGTGTGGTCACAGTTATTCCACCATATTTGCCCCAAGTAGTTGTGCCCCCCAGTAGATTTGCACCTAGTAGCTGTGCCCCCATTAGTTGTGCCCCGTCGCTTGTTGCTTTGCCCCCAGTAGCTGTGCCCCCTGTTGCTTTGACCCCAGTAGATTTGCCTCAGTAGTTGTGCCCCCGGTTGTTTTGCCCCCAGTGGTTGTGCCCTCTGCTGCTGTGAACCCTGTTGCTTTGCCCCCAGTAGATTTGCCCCAGTAGTTCTGCCCCCTGTAGTTGTGCCCTCTGCTGATGTGCCCTCTACTGCTGTGCCCCCTGGAGTTGTGCCCTCTGCTGCTGTGTCCCCTGTATTTGTGCCCTCTGCTGCTGTGCCCCCTGTAGTTGTGCCCTCTGCTGCTGTGCCCCCTGTATTTGTGCCCTCTACTGCATGCCCCCTGGAGTTGTGCTCTCTGCTTCTGTGCCCCCTGGAGTTGTGCCCTCTGCTGCTGTGCCCCCTGACGCTGAAAAAACACACACACAAATAAAACCCCAATACTTACCACTGCTTCCCGACCACCGCTGCTGCTCCTGCTCCGTCTCTTGCCTCCCGCTGCTCCTCTCTATGGGAGAGACGTCATGACGTCTCTCCCATAGCAGCGCCGCACAGACACTAGAGGTCAATACTGACCTCTAGTGTCTGTTACTGGAGCCGGCTGCAGCAGACGCCCACACAGCCCACGGCGTCCGCAGCAGCCTGGGAGTGGGGTGCGGGTAGGCGGCGGTGACTGCGGGGTGACTGCGGCCGTGCCCCCAGGGAGCAGCGCCCCGGGCGCAGGCACTGCTTGCCCGCATCAAGAACCGCTCCTGATTGGAAGCCCTGAAAAAAATAACAGTTGTCGCAGTAACGGGGTTTACCTATAATCTGGTATTGGCAAGGTATAGCTGGTGAAATGTAGTTCAAAGGGGTTGTATTCTAAACCTAGCTTTTCAGATTTCATACGGCATTAGTGGTTTTATCTGAATGGGCATAAAATTAGTTCTTCTTGTTATACAAGGCAGTGTGAATGTATAATGATATAATCCCTCGCTGATGTGGTTGCTGGGTGAGGGGAAGAGTTTAGCAGGAACAAGCTTTGCAACTGACATCACGTGCCTCCTGGATACACATTGTCTCATGAAAATATTATAGTGGATGCTGAAGGTTCAGTTTTTACGGCCTAAGAACTGTAAATATTTGTTTGTTTTTTTATTTATTTTTCCAGACATTCAGTTATGCAGAGCTTTGCTGGGGAATTTTTTTTTTATTACCAAATGCTTTTAATTAAATAGTGTAATCTGTTGGCCTTGCCAACATTTCATTCAATTATTCTACAACGGTACTTTCTGAGAATATAGATAAACGTATAAAGACAAATAGATCACTTTTTAACACTACTATAATACACAAGGCAAGTTAACCTATAAATTCCTGCGAATGACATCTGCATGTTATTCAGTGTAATTGTTGATGGCTGGTCGATATAGCGGCCACCATCATGCATAGTCATGGATATTAGAAGTCACTTTGGATCTCCATCCTGCCATCTCATTGACTTATATTCAGTGCTTAGAAAAAAGGTCCAAGTATTCTGATAACCAAAGGCTCCAAGTTGGTGCAAAATTTACAGTTTTTTCCGCTCTGGACAAGGCTTAAAATGCTTATTTTCTTAATTTATGAAATTATTTCACGGATCTTGTCCTGTATCCAGAACTAGTTATAAGAATTAATAATTACTCCAAGAAAAAAGGTGCTCATACTTCATCCGACTGAGTACCAACAGACGTGGACCTGGGTAATTAGTACCCTCGCCATTCTCTGCTCTCGGTGCCACTGTTCATACTACATCCCACTGAGTGCCATCAGAAACAACATTGCTGTAACTATTCTTGTCATATGCAATAGTAGTTAAATAGACTTTAATCTGTGTTTACCCATGGATATGCACTTATGTATGGCTAATATTATTTATAGCGCATTTATTGACAGTTATTGATTTATGATTATTTGTATATCTACATCTACTGTAATTTATAGATGATTAATCTCGGTCATAGCCAGAACTTTGTGGGCCCCATAGCAACATTTTGAAGGGCCCCTGTCCTAATGCATCTAGAGACACCTATACGCAGCAACTGTTAATTTTAAGCCCCATAGTAAATGTTATGCCCCATAGTAGTGCCCTAGTCTATTTTATGAACCATAGTAGTGCTCTAGTTCATTGTAGGGCCATCAGTACACGTTATCCAACACTGTAACATCAATTCACATTATGACATGTAGTGTGCCCAGTTCATATTATGCCACACTATAGTGCCTCCACTTCATATTGTGCCACATCACAGATTCCCAGTTCAGATTATGAAACATTCTAATCCCCACCAATTCATTTTATAATCATTTCATCAATTCATTACAATGAGCAAGTCAAGAGGCATAACTACATATATTGAAGGCCTGAAGGCAAAGGTTTGTAAAGAGGACCCTTGCATATCACCCAAAGTGTGTCCCTCTTAGCTCTGGGCCCATAGCAGCTGCACTACCGGCATCTATGGTAGCAATGCCCTTGTGATAAATCCATGTTTTCCACCTGGAAATAGTAAGCTTTTCTTAAAAATGTTATCAAAGGATATTTAGTGTAAAGGGCCTATCAAAACTTCCCTTAATATTTGCATTTAGTAATAATTCTGGGCTTTGCTGCAACAGTATAATACAGCACCCCTACACTATGAAAGCGATGTTGAAAAGTTTTATAAATTAGATTGCTTACATTTAAAAAGAAAGAATTTGTGAATTAATCCAATCATTCATGGGACTGTTGTGTTTAATTTTTGCATAATGTTATTTTACAGATTTTTCCACTAAAATTTAATGTTAGTGTTGTAAACATCTGCTATCCAATAGGCACACAGACATATGGCCTCATGGTTTATATTCCCTGAGGTCCTCCACAGATGGTTGTATGACTTTCATTCATTATACTGTGTGTATTGAGAACTTATATTGACTGTACTTGTATAGACTGTTATTATATTAATGTGTATATGTGTTAACATCAGGTTTACTTATACCCCTATGCCATGACTGTTGCATGTGTCGCAGTCGGTTCTCCTGACACGGCTGCGACCCATGCTACAGCCCCCTAATGACAGCAATCACCAACCCGGCAATTGCCGAGTTGGTGACGCGGCTAGTGATGCGGCAGGGGCGGCGCTGGGAGATCACATGATCTCCCAGCACGGCTCTCCCATACACAGTGAACGGGAGCCATGTCACCTCGACACGGCTCCCGTTCACAATAGACAGCAAGCCGGGTTGAACACGTGTTCAACCCGGCTAGCTACCCGGGTAGGATTCCCGGATCACTTGATCCGGGAATTTGCCGGGGAACCCTTTTCCACTAGGGAAAAACACGGGTAAATGCGCGCTCCCGCGCATTTACCCGTGTTCTAAAAAGCTAGGGGAAAAGGGGTATAAATCACAGGTGCAGCATGGGCAAAATTGATGATGTATTCCCTCCTGTTTTATAGAATGGTACTGAAGAGCCCATTGCAGACAGTCATCACAAACCTTGGGAACGCTTCAAGAATCCTTTTGTGATCAACAATGATTTAACAGGTAGGAAAATCAAATTAGAGTCATACAGTCAATGGGTGGAATACGGGCCAGATATTGGCAGTATCTCACACGCTTTGATTTTATTGTATAAACCGTTGATGTTTATTTACTGAGGGGTATATACCAGATCCTAACAATCAATAAACAGGCAAGAGTTTCCTTTTAGCGCCACATTACAATGGGCCATAAAAACAAATCTTCAAGTTGAATGGGAAAAGACTCCTTGAATCTCGCAGAATGTATTTTTAAGCGATTATGAGACACATAAAGATACTTTAGTTCTGTAAGCAATCCTGCAGAGTATAAATAATATACTTGAAATAAATGATGTGCTTTTACTTAACAAAATATTTCCAGCATGATGTTTGTCCTCTGCTGTAGAGAAATCAGACATTGCTTGTCAAGGTGCTATATCTCTGCATTACATGGTACCGGCAGATCAAATGCTAGAGCATCTTTAATTGGGTTGCTGTTTCCTAGATAACAACAAATGTTTTCTACAGGCTGCACAATGATAGATTCATACACAGATAAGACATGCAACAGAAAACATACATGTGTAATGCTTCATTTAAGCTTTTGCTTCTATTGCATCACCACTTTTAGAACTTTTTTAAATTTGGTAGGAATGGCTGTAGATGTTTATATTCAAAAGAGGGGGGTACCATCTACCACAATAACACCTAGGAAATAATTTTACTATGGAGTCTCTCCCATAACCAGAGCATTTAGGACAGTATATAGCAGTATTTCCTGATGCTGCCTCCTCTTGTAGCCTTAGATGAAACCCAATGGGGACTGTCAGTGGGAGAACCAACCAAATCGTTGTTTGTACTTATTAGCACTTATCACTCATCTCCTTACCCTACGCCACCATATAAAGTTGGTAAAATAACTAGATTTGATGGTATTATAGAAATAATGCCATTCAAAATGTAAATCTGAA
Source organism: Pseudophryne corroboree (assembly GCF_028390025.1). Classification (NCBI taxonomy): domain Eukaryota; kingdom Metazoa; phylum Chordata; class Amphibia; order Anura; family Myobatrachidae; genus Pseudophryne; species Pseudophryne corroboree. Next base: position 234,919,292 of record NC_086452.1, on the reverse strand, counting down.
TGAAGAAAGTTTTTGTTTACATTGCAAGTACCAGATATACCCCATCAAACTCTCTAAGGGTTTTGAAGGGACTGCCCAGACCCTGACTGTTATATGAAAACATTATTTACAGTATATGGTACTGCCAATCACATTAAAGGTTAACATCTTTCTGCATACGTTATGTTAACTGCTTCATTAAAGCAACCTACACGCTAGGGGCTGGCTTTATTATTATTATTATTATTATTATTATTATCATTTATATGGCGCCACAGGGGTTCCAAAGCGCTTAACGAAGAACATAAACAAATGAGCACAGCAAGAAAATGGCACTTGCTAGGATTGCTTTAATGAAGCGGTTAACATAACGTATGCAGAAAGATGTTAACTTTTAATGTGATTGGCAGTACCATATACTGTAAATAATGTTTTCATATAACAGTCAGGGTCTGGGCAGTCCCTTCAAAACCATTAGAGAGGTTGATGGGGTATATCTGTTACTTGCAATGTAAACAAAAACTTTCTTCATTCAGATTTACATTTTGAATGGCATTATTTCTATAATTCCATCAAATCTAGTTATTTTACCAACTTTATATGGTGGCGTAGGGTAAGGAGATGAGTGATAAGTGCTAATAAGTACAAACAACGATTTGGTTGGTTCTCCCACTGACAGTCCCCATTGGGTTTCATCTAAGGCTACAAGAGGAGGCAGCATCAGGGAATACTGCTATATACTGTCTTAAATGCTCTAGTTATGGGAGAGACTCCATAGTAAAATTATTTCCTAGGTGTTATTGTGGTAGATGGTACCCCCCTCTCTCGAATATAAACATCTACAGCCATTCCTACCGATTTAAAAAAGTTCCAAAAATGGTGATGCAATAGAAGCAAAAGCTTAAATGAAGCATTACACATGTATATTTACTGTTGCATGTCTTATCTGTGTATGAATCTATTATTGTGCAGCCTGTACAAAACATTTGTTGTTATCTAGGAAACAGCAACCCAATTAAAGATGCTCTAGCATTCAATCTGCTGGTACCAGGCAATGCAGAGATATAGCACCTTGACAAGTAATGTCTGATTTCTCTACAGCAGAGGACAAACATCATGCTGGAAATATTTTGTTAAGTAAAAGCACTTCATTTATTTCAAGTATATTATTTATACTTTGCAGGATTGCTTACAGAACTAAAGTATCTTTTTGTGTCTCATAATCGCTTAAAAATACATTCTGCGAGATTCAAGGAGTCTTTTCCCATTCAACTTGAAGATTTGTTTTTGTGGCCCATTGTAATGTGGCGCTAAAAGGAAACTCCTGCCTGTTTATTGATTGTTAGGATCTGGTATATACCCCTCAGTAAATAAACGTCAACGGTTTATACAGTAAAATCAAAGCGTGTGAGATACTGCCAATATCTGGCCCGTATTCCACCCATTGACTGTATGACTCTAATTCGATTTTCCAACCTGTTAAATCATTGTTGATCACAAAAGGATTCTTGAGGAGTTCCCAAGGTTTGTGATGACTGTCTACAATGGGCTCTTCAGTACCATTCTATAAAACAGGAGGGAATACATCATCAATTTTGCCCATGCTGCGCCTGTGAGTAAGTAAAACCTGATGTTAACACACACACATTAATATAATAACAATAGCAGAGCCTTCCTACCTCTGTCTGTCTTTGTCCAGTTTTGTTCTATAACTGTTGTTCTAATTGTAAAGCGCAACGGAATATGCTGCGCTATATAAGAAACTGTTAATAAAAAAATAAAAAAATCTATACAAGTACAGTCAATATAAGTTCTCAATACACACAGTATAATGAATGAAAGTCATACAACCATCTGTGGAGGACCTCTGGTAAGATAAACCCTGAGGACAGATGTCTGTGTGCCTATTGGACAGCAGATGTTTACAACACTAACATTAAGTTTTACTGGAAAAATCTGTAAAATAACATTATGCAAAAATTAAACACAACAGTCCCATGAATGATTGGATTAATTCACAAATTCTCTCTTTTTAAATGTAAGCAATCTAATTTATAAAACGTTTCAACATCGCTTTCATAGTGTAGGTGTGCTGTGTTATCATACTGCTTAGCAAAGCCCAGAATTATTACTAAATGCAAATATTAAGGGAAGTTTTGATAGGCCCTTTACACTATATATCCTTTGATAACAATTGTAAGAAAAGCTTACTATTTCCAGGTGGAAAACATGGATTTATCACAAGGGCATAGCTACCATAGATGCCGGTAGTGCAGCTGCTATGGGCCCAGAGCTAAGAGGGACACACTTTGGGTGATATGCAAGGGTCCTCCTTACAAACCTTTGCCTTCAGGCCTTCAATATATGTAGTTATGCCTCTTGACTTGCTCATTGTAATGTGTTATAAAATGAATTGGTGGGGATTAGAATGTCTCATAATCTGAACTGGGAATCTGTAATGTGGCACAATATGAAGTGGAGGGACTATAGTGTGGCATAATATGAACTGGGCACACTGCATGTCATAATGCGAATTGATGTCACAGTGTTGGATAATGTGTACTGATGGCCCTACAATGAACTAGAGCACTACTATGGTTCCTAAAATAGACTAGGGTACTACTATGGGGCATAACATTTACTATGGCAACAGTATGGTTCAGAATATATTATTATGGGGCTTAAAATTAACAGTTGCTGCGTATAGGTGTCTCTAGATGCATTAGGACAGGGGCCCTTCAAAATGTTGCTATGGGGCCCACAAAGTTCTGGCTATGACCGAGATTAATCATCTATAAATTACAGTAGATGTAGATATACAAATAATCATAAATCAATAACTGTCAATAAATGCGCTATAAATAATATTAGCCATACATATGTGCATATCCATGGGTAAACACAGATTAAAGTCTATTTAACCACTATTGCAAATGATAAGAATAGTTACAGCAATGTTGTTTCCGATGGCACTCAGTGGGATGTAGTATGAGCAGTGGCAACGAGAGCGGAGAATGGCGAGGGTACTAATTACCTGGGACCACGTCTGTTGGTACTCAGTCGGATGAAGTATGAGCACCTTTTTTCTTGGAGTAATTATTAAATTCTTATAACTAGTTCTGATACAGGACAGGCTCCGTGAAATAATTTAATAAATTAAGAAAATAAGCAATTTAAGTCTAGTCCAGAGTGGAAACAACTGTAAATTTTGCACCAACTTGGAGCCTTTGGTTATCAGAATACTTGGAACTTTTTTCTAAGCACTGAATATACTGTAAGTCAATGAGATGGCAGGATGGAGATCCAATGTGACTTCTAACATCCATGACTATGCATGATGGTGGCCGCTATTATCGACCAGCCATCAACAATTACACTGAATAACATGCAGGTGTCATTCGCAGGAATTTATAGGTTAACTTGTCTTGTGTATTATAGTAGTATTAAAAAGTGATCTATTTGTCTTTATACGTTTATCTATATTCTTAGAAAGTGCTGTTGTAGAATAATTGAATGACATGCTGACAAGGCCAACAGATTCCACTATTTATTTAAAAGCATTTGGTAATTAAAGAAAAAATTAAAAAAGAAAAAAAAAATTCCCCAGCAAGCTCTGCATAACTGAACGTCTGAAATAATAATTAAAAAAAAAAAACATTTACAATTCTTAGAACGTAAAAATTGAACCTTCAGCATCCACTATAATATTTTCATGAGACATTGTGTATTCAGGAGGCACGTGATGTAAATTGCAAAGCTTGTTCCTGCTAAACTCCCCCTCACCCAGCAACCACATCAGCGAGGGATTATATCATTATACATTCACACTGCCTTGTATAACAAGAAGAACTAATTTTATGCCCATTCAGATAAAACCACTAATGCCGTATGAAATCTGAAAAGCTAGGATTAGAATACAACCCCTTTGAACTACATTTCACCAGCTATACCTTGCCAATGTAATAATATAATAACTGCCGCGCTTGTATATGTAATATCAGCAGCTCCATACAATAATTACAAGAAGAAAATACGAAAATTAGGAGCGCTTGAGTATATGTAAATTATGTGTTGAATGCACATACCTGTGAAGAAAAGAATTAGTTAATATCAATGTTACAGCTCTTTTGTGATTAAGATGGTGAAACGGAGATCATTAGCGGTAATTGACTTCCCAATCTGGGTTAGTCCAGACAGTCTCTGTATGCGGGTAACACGCTCCCTACTGTCCCTGTTTGTACCTCTCGCGGCTTGATGTTACAGCCTGAACGGCTGCCGCGGATGTAACACGTCCCGTCTCTCTGCTGCTCCGGCCTGGTCTCCTCATGCGGCTCACTTGTTTTGGAGCGTGCCAGCATTTGTGTGTACTGGCGGGGCTCCTCCGTTATGCACCGTGAAGTCACCAACGCGTTTAGGGTTCAAAAACCCTTTAACTAGCATCCATTGATATTAACTAATTCTTTTCTTCACAGGTATGTGCATTCAACACATAATTTACATATACTCAAGCGCTCCTAATTTTCGTATTTTATACCTTGCCAATGTCCGATTACAGGTGAACCCCGTTACTGCAACAACTGTTATTTTTTTTTCAGGGCTTCCACTGCTAATACTGTTAGCAAATTCAAATGGGTCTATCAACATGGAAGATCCCAGAAAGCTAAACACATCGGTGTGTGGGGGCTGCAGATACCACTGCCCTGTGTAGAAAACAAATATTTAATTTTACAGTCCATACTTGCCTTCTTTTGAAAAAGCATTTCAGGGAGATTGTGAAAGTAACACATATCAGCGCTGGCTCGTACTGTTACATCTGAGAGGCGTGTCATGAAAATGACTTACATCCAAATGTAAATAAGCCCCAAAGTTAACAAGATCTACTTGCTGAAGAAAAGACACTGATATTTTGCAGTATTTCTTTGTGTATTGTGTATTACTAGAGGTTCCATATACTGTAAGTGGCCACAAGAAACCTTTAAAATGCATGTATCCATAGGGATCATTGTGCCTTATAACAATGCTGGGAAATGACACTGATGATTCCATTTGAATGTATGTATCGCTGATTATTTTTTTTTTCAGGGCGATTGTGGTACTATTCAGGGAGTCAGGGAGATTGCTACTATTTCAGGTAGTCTCCTGCAGAATGAGGAAGGGTAGGCAACTATGTTTTACACCTAATTGTTTATTATTTTTATGAATTGTTTTGAAAGTAAATAGGGGAATGCTAATATGCATGAATAATTACTAAGCCCGCTGTATGCTGAAACTGGTTATCCAAAGCTACCAAGAATGGGCCATTCCTCTGCATCGAGACGATCAATAATGAGCGTGTTCTACCAGCTGCCTATTCTCCAGCCTAGAAGAGGATGGGTACACCAACCCCCTGGGGCATGGAACTGTTAATACTTCCTGACAAATACTACCCCTTTTTCCCTTCTTCCTTTATCTAATGTACCTTCCTGACAAATGCAGAGTGGAGCATTTATCAATGTATAAAACTGAATATTATTATTATTAGCATCAGCATGCAGACCAAAGCCAGTACCTCGCCTTATCCAAACCGAGAAAATGACTGCTGCGGTGTGCATTAAAAAACACCAAGTTTGCAAGAAAAAGTGCACTTTTTTGTGTTGCAATGCCATGTGTTTTTACAACTGTAGATGTGTAAGCTAAAAAAAAAAAAACTTTTTCTTTTTTCTCTGCAGAATTTAGCTTTATTTCTGAAACTATGAATAATTTTCTGATGCATGTTCTTTTATTATTTTTATTGCCAGCAGCACCAGCAAATGTTTTACATCAATGTAAAACCAAACACATTATGTTTCTACATATGTTTGCAAAAAATAAAGCGCGAGAATGTAAAAGTACAGCATGTTTTGCACATATATACAGTATGTATACATATATGAATCATGTCTGGACATGCCCCAATTTGTTTTTAAATCATAAGCCAATGCAAAGACAAAAAAGTATCCAGGGTTCTGTTCTAAAAATATTAACTGTTTGAATTTTCTAAATGATGTTTAATTTGTAATAAAAAACTAAAAAGGCAATGTAGTGTTGCTGTAAAATATACCGCATGGGCTTGAAAAACTTGTGAATGTTTGATTTCAATATGCGGCCAAGATACGAGTTAACATCTGTTTTTAGACAAACAACATGTGGTTATTGTAAAATTTTCACCATTGCAGTACTTGTGATGCATCACATGTGAATACATCCATTCATTCTAATAGCCTGCCATGTACTTTAACAACTGGGATTGTGTAAAGGGCAGTACACACTAGCCGATCCGCCGCCGAGCTGCCCGACGGCGGATACGGCCGACTGGCGACCCGGAGGCGGGGGGGCAGTGACGGGGGGAGTGAAGTTTCTTCACTCCCCCCGTCACCCGGCTCCATTTAAGTGCAGGCAAATATGGATGAGATCGTCCATATTGGCCTGCATGCACAGCCAATGGGGGACCAGCGATGAACGAGCGCGGGGCCGCGCAACGTTCATCGCTGGAGCCTCCACACTGAAAGATATGAACGAGTTCTCGTTCATTTATGAACGAGATCGTTCATATCTTCCAAAAAATCGCCAGTGTGTAGGGCCTATAAGAGTCATATTTCTGTCTGTGTACCCTACTATGATAATACTTTAGCTATTTACACATTTATTGCTTCCCAACCACCATACCCCATGAAACCACTTTCATTCATACTGTGCTCTGTAACATACTGGGACTTTTCAAACAGAGTATGAAATGCTGGTACACAGAAAAGGTTCTGTGTGCAGCTGGCTATTTTTAGTACTACTATTTACATTGTTTCATTGTTAATACTACTTTCCTTACCTGTTGTAACCATTTTTTAATCCCCCTTTATTCGCCTTATTTATCAACAACACAATAACCGATGTTGTTTACCACATTACTAATGCACTGTTCTAATACAGATTTCACATGCACTGCTATGTCTAGTCAAAGAAAATCATATAGCTAACCATTTTCGGTTAGCCGCCCATCGTAACATGCCAGATCTTTTGTTTGCAGGCATAGCAGAACACACTTTTATAGATATCACTCTCGAATCCAATAAACAGCATTCATAGCTTGCATGCTTATTTTATAATTCAATTGGAAATAACATTTACCTGCTGAGGCATCGTGTCATGATTAACAACGTTCATTATACTCAGATGTATGCAATTTCACGCCTGACAACACGTCAATTACAAACATGAATTCTCATAGCCATTGTGACAGATCTTAATTAAAGCACCTGGCTTGTCTGTTTGCACGACACATTAAGAGATAACTTATCGGTCATAATAATAATAAAGATAACAGGTCTATTGCTAGATCTTAATTAACCTGCACCTGACTTGTTTGTGTGCACGGGTCATTAATAGTTCACCTATCTGTCACAAAAAGATTCCCATACATCTTGTGTGATATCACTATGTGTGCAAAAATAATGCTAAATAAGTTTAATCCCACTTTATTCGACGCATAAAACTTATCAACGACGCTATAACTCCCTGGGTTTAATATGGTGTAATACGCATTCTTCATATGCTTTTTTTGGTTAGCCGACCGTCGTAACACAATGCTTCTTTTGTCCGCAGGCATAGCAGCATACACTTTTATAGATATCACACTCGAATCCAATAAACAGCATTCATAGCTTGCATGCTTATTTTATAAATCAATTGGAAATAACATTTACTGTTGCAACTAAACGTTAACAACACACAAATCAATTTGGAAATAATATACACTGATGCAACATCTTAGAGTTAATACACAGGAAGCTTTTCAATGATTAAACACCACTTATAACTCATTTGTAAGCTTATTTTATATAAAACAACATCAGAAGGGGATGAACAGTGGGCATGTTGGGGGTTTGGTTAGGGGTGTGGTTAGGTATGGAATTTGCATATTTAGGGGCGTGTCGACCTGTCAGATTGAGTTTGACGGAACATGTTATACACATAATAGCCGCTGTAGTAGCGCCAGTTATACACATAATAGCCCCTGTAGTAGCGCCGTTTATATATAATGCCCTCAGAAGTGACATTTATACAAATTATGCCCCCACTCCCACCATTGGTGCAAGTAGAAAAAATGTCTTAGTGATAGTGTGTGCGCGTGCCAAAAAATGGGTGTGACCAAATGCCACATGGGGCATGGCCAATGAGAATGGGGCGTGATACACATATGGGAGGGCAGATACACATATGACCCCAACATTGCCAGATACACATATGGCCCCACTGTGCCAGATTGTATGCTCCTACAGTGCCTGATATGCCCCCACAGTGCCAGATACACGAATGCCTCACAGTGCCAGATACACAAATGCCCCACAGTGCCAGATATACAAAGGCCCCCAGCAGTGCCATATATGCCCCCACTGTGCCAGATATACATATGCCCCCACTGTGCCAGATATGCTCCACAGTGCCAGATACACAGTACCCTACTGTGCCAGATACACATTGCCCCACAGTGCCATATAAACTGCCTTCCACACACACACATAGATACACACACACACACACACACACACACACACACACTGTAGATACACATAGATACACACACAGACAAACACAAACATGCACATACACACAGACACACAGACACACACACACACACACACACACACACACACACACACACACACACTTTCTCACTCACGCTCCTTCAACATACCATCTGTCTGGCTGGATTTGTAGCAGTTTCTTTCCTCTTCAGCCTGGTCCCATGTAGCTCCGCCCCTCGGCACCATTTAGCTCCGCCCACTTTTGGGCCAGAGTCCAGGACACTGACGGACACTGCAGGGGGGTAGGGGAAAGCTTCAAGCTGCCGGCGCCGCTGCCTGTCAAATGGTGTGACAGGCACAGCAGTCGGCAGCAGCAAAGGAGATGCAGAGCAGCGAGAGCGCCTACCTCCTTTGCATCCCTTTGCTGAGCGGGTAGCGCCAGCCCTGGATATATGAGCCCATGCTTTCAAAACTCTAATGTTGGCAATGTTGGCCCAAATGTGGGCAATAATTTAAATAAATATCAATGAACCTATTCAGACTATTGAGACTAAAAAAAAAATATAGGAAAATGTTTGATAAATAAATATAGGAGTTACACTTATGTTGTAACAAATTTCTATTATGAAACTGAAATTAAAGGCGCTGCAAATCCCTGGCCACACCCACAAAGCACTGGTCACAGCTCCCCCCCTGGTTGCGTACCGTAATTGGTCTGTGGACTTTTTTTGTGATTAGATATTAGACAATTAACTTGTGTCTTAGTGTTAACTTTTGAGAAATAGCAATAACACTGTATTTAATAAATATATATATGTAATAATTGCCTCTCATTTACATAACAGGTTGTTATACATTCTAAAACAAAAAAAATCACTACTATCAGCTGAAAGATAGTAGTAATGCAAAAAAGTGTTCACTTCTATCAGATGAAAGAGGCTGTTTTGCCTTTAAAGCACAAAATAGCATTTTAATTACCTACCGGTAAATCCTTTTCTCGTAGTCCGTAGAGGATGCTGGGGTCCACATTAGTACCATGGGGTACAGATGGGTCCACTAGGAGCTACTGGCACTTTAAGAGTTTAATAGTGTGGGCTGGCTCCTCCCTCTATGCCCCTCCTACCAGACTCAGTCTAGAAAATGTGCTCGAGGAGACGGACAACTTCGAGAGAAGGATATTACACAGATATTGGCGAGATTCACACCAGCTCACACAAACAAGGCAAACCAAGCTAACTAGCTTGAAAAAACTTAGCAGCAGCTGAATAACATTACTGAACAAAGTAATAACGCAGTACTTAACTAAGAACAAAGCAGTACTGAACCAAGTAACCACAGCAGGATATCGAAGCGCTGGGCGGGCGCCCAGCATCCTCTACGGACTACGAGAAAAGGATTTACCGGTAGGTAATTAAAATCCTATTTTCTCTAACGTCCTAGAGGATGCTGGGGTCCACATTAGTACCATGGGGATGTACCAAAGCTCCCAGAACGGGAGGGAGAGCGCAGAGGCTCCTGCAGAACTGATTGACCAAACTTAAGGTCCTCAGAGGCCAAAGTATCGAACTTGTAGAATTTAGCAAACGTGTTTGACCAAGTAGCCGTTCGGCAAAGCTGTAAAAGCCGAGACACCCCGGGCAGCCGCCCAGGAAGAACCCACCTTATGAGTAGAGTGGGCCTTAACAGACTTTGGACATGGCAATTCTGCCGTAGAATACGCATGCTGGATAGTGAACCTAATCCAGCGAGAGATCGTCTGCTTAGAAGCAGGACACCCAAGTTTCTTGGGATCATACTGGACAAACAGAGAGTCCAATTTTCTGTGATGAGCAGTCCTCTTCACATAGATTTTAAGCACCCTTACAACATCTAAGGACTTTGACAAAATTGAGGAGTCAGTAGCAACTGGCACCACAATAGGTTGCTTGATATGAAAAGCTGACACAACCTTTGGAAGGAACTGCTGACGTGTCCAGAGCTCAGCTCTATCTTCATGCAAGATCAAGTAGGGGCTTTTACAAGACAAAGCCCCCAACTCCGACACTTGTCTAGCAGAAGCTAAGGTCAACAAAGTGACAGCCTTCCACGTGAGAAACTTGACTTCAACCTCCTGTAGAGGCTCGAACCAGTCCGATTGGAGGAACTGTAACTCTATGTTAAGATCCCAGGGCGCCGTTGGCGGCACAAAGGGAGGCTGGATGTGCAGAACCCCTTTCAAAAAAGTCTGAACCTCAGGGAGGGAATCCAGCTGTTTCTGGAAGAAAATGGATAAGGCCGAAATCTGGACCTTTACGGATCCCAACCTCAGACACATATCCCCACCTGCTTGTAAGAAGAGGTGAAATTGTCCCAGTTTAAACTCCACCGTAGGAAACTTCTTGGATTCACACCAAGATACATACTTTTTCCAAATGCGATGGTAATGTTTAGACATTACTCCTTTCCTAGCTTGTATCAGGGTAGGAATAACCCTGTTCGGAATGCCCTTCTGAGCTAATATCTGGTGTTCAACCTCCATGCCATCAAACGTAGCTACGGTAAGTCTTGATAAGCAAACGGCCCCTGTTGTAGCAGGCCCTCCCGAAGAGGAAGAGGCCTCGGATCTTCCAGCAGAAGACCCAGAAGATCTGCGTACCAAGCCCTTCTTGGCCAGTCCGGAGCAATGTTCTCCTTATGAGTTTTAGAATCCTTGGAATGAGTGGAAGTGGAGGAAACACGTACACCAACTGGAACACCCATGGAGTCACCAGGGCGTCCACCGCCACTGCTTGCGGGTCTCTTGACCTGAAACAATACCTCCGAAGCTTCTTGTTGAGACGGGAAGCCATCATATCTATTTGAGAAACCCCCCAAAGATTTGTCACCTCCGTAAACACCTCTGGATGGAGACCCCACTCCCCTGGATAGAGATCGTGTTGTCAGGCTCTGGAGCCTTTTCGCGGGTGCTCCGATGGGTTACCGTCCTGCTGGTTGGCGTGGCTGCGGCATCAGGGACCTGCTGGCGGCGGATCCTCCTGGACGGATGAGCGGCTGCCAAGGGCCGGGGGCCGAGGGTCTGGAGAGCTGGGCGCTGCGGTGGGGATCGCTGCGATAAGGTCTTTTAGTGGTGACACAATATAGTGTGTCAGAGACAGAAGCTGGCTAAAGCTGTGTGCTAACAGTTAAGTATGTCTCCTGTGCTGGGGGCAGCCATGTTGGAGACCAGAGTGTAACCAATGAAGTTCCCAATCTGTGTCCAGCCAATATGCTTGTTCTCTCCTTACGAAAGGGGGTTGGCTCAGAGGGAAAGTACCAGTGCTTCAAGTTACCTCCTTGTGAAAGGTTCTCCAGCTCTGTGCTCCCAGGTTACTTCTGGTTCCCTGGTCCTAGTTGCTCTCATCTATTGGTTACCTGCAGTCCTGCTTTCTAAGACCGTTGCTACTCGTGGAAGCGCTCACGGGGTCCCAGGTCATAGAGGACTTCAGGTGCTAACGGCTGTTCCCACAGACATCTTCTTTCTTCAAAGTCCAAGTTCTTCAGCCTCGTCTTTCAATCACAAACCACAGTCTTCATTTCTTCAAAGTCCAAATTCTTCAGCCTCGTCTTTCAATCACAAACCACAGTCTTCATTTCCTCAAAGTCCAAGTACTTCAGCCTCGTCTTTCAATCACAAACCACAGTCTTCATTTCTTCAAAGTCCCAAGTACTTCAGCCTAGTCTTTTAATCATAAATCACAGTCTTCAGTTCTTCTTTACCGGAGTTCTTCAGCTTCACTCATCAAGTAATTTAACCATAGACTCTAATTCTTCCAGTTTCTTCTATTTCTCCAATATTCGTGTACAGCCTGATTATTCATTAAAACTACAGTTATCTTCCTACGAAGTCCTCCTTTTTTTTACGCCCTCTGGCCAACGTTAGCACTTAGTTTGGCTTCCACCCCATGAGGAGGAATTACATTCAGCCACCTTGTTTACTCTCCTCACAGGTAGCTGTCCCTTCAGCCAAAACTCGGTTGTCGGAACCCCAACTTACGCCGCGCATGACACGTGTCTGCGGAGGAAGTCCGCTTCCCAGTTGTCCACTCCCGGAATGAAAATTGCCGAAAGCTCCAACGCATGTTTTACTGCCCAGAGTATGATTCTTGTTACCTCTGACATCGCAGCTCTGCTCTTCGTTACGCCCTGTCGGTTGATGTAGGCCACCTTCATTACATTGTCCGACTGTACTTGAACGGCTCGATCTCGCAGAAGATGGGCCGCTTGGAGAAGACTGTGGTACATGGCTCTTAGTTCCAGAATGTTTATCTGAAGGCTGGATTCCAGACTTGACTACCTTCCTTGGAAGGTTTCCCCTTGAGTGACTGTGCCCCATCCCAGGAGACTTGCATCCGTGGTTAGAAGGATCCAGTCCTGAATCCCGAACCCGCGGCCCTCCAGAAGGTGAGGCATTTGCAGCCACCAGAGGAGTGAAATCCTTGCTTTCTGTGACAGGTGTATCCTCAGGTGCATATGCAGATGAGAACCCAACCACTTGTCCAGGAGATCCAGTTGGATGGATCGAGCATGAAATCTTCTGTACTGTAGAGCCTCGTAGGAGGCAACCATCTTCCCTAGAAGGTAAATGCACTGATGAACCGATACACGGGCTGGCTTCAGGACATCCCGGACCATTGTTGGTATCACCAACGCTTTCTTCTCTGGTAGAAAAACCCTCTCCACTTCCGTGTCAAGAATCATCCCCAGGAAAGACAATCACCTTGGTTCCAAATGGAACTTTGGAAGGTTCAGGATCCAACCATGGTCCTTGAGCAGACGAGTCATGAGATCAATTGACTTCAACAACTGCTCCCTGGTTGAAGCCTTTATCAGCAGATCGTCCAGATATGGAATTATGTTCACTCCTTGTCTGCAGAGGAGTACCATCATCTCTGCCATTACCTTGGTGAACACCCTCAGCACTGTGGAGAGACCGAATGGCAATGCCTGGAACTGATAGTGACTGTCTAACAGTGCAAATCTGAGATAAGCCTGGTGCGGCGGCCAAATCGGAATGTGGAGGTACGCATCCTTGATATCAAGGGATAACAGAAACTCTCCCTCCTCCAGACCTGAGATCACCGTTCTCAGACTCCATTTTAAACTTGAACTCCCCCAGATAAGGATTTAACGATTTCAAGTTCAAAATCGGTCTGACCGAACCATCCGGTTTCGGTACCATGAAAAGGTTCCAATAGTAACCCTTGTGTTGCATATGAGGTGGAACTGGAACAATGACCTCTGACTTTTCCAATTTTTGGATTGCTTCCTGTAGGATAGCCCTGTCTGTCAGTAAAGCTGGCAAGCCTGATTTGAAGAATCGGTGAGGCGGGAGTTCTTGAAACTCCAGTCTGTACCCCTGGGATACAATATCCTGTATCCAGGGATCCAGGCCAGACGACACCCAGACATGGCTGAAATGTCTGAGTCTCGCACCCACCAGCCCATCCCCCAGGCTGTGCGATCCACCATCATTCAGAGGATTTTGAGGAACCAGAAGCAGGCTTCTGGTCCTGGGAACCTGCAGTTGCCGGCTTTTGGATTTTGCATGACCACCTCTAAAGAAGGTGGTAGGAGGCTTGGACTTTTTTGTCTTAGCAGTGCGAAAGGACTGCGATGCAGATGAAGAAAAGGGTTTCTTCGTAGAAGGTGGAGCTGAGGGAAGAAAAGGTGACTAACCCGTGGTTGCCGTGGAAATCCATGCTTCCAATACTTCCCCAAATAGAGCCTGACCTGTGTAGGGTAGGTTCTCCTCACTTCTCCTGGATTCCGCGTCTGCAGACCATTGGCGTAGCCAGAGTCCCCTGCGAGCTGAGACAGACATGGAAGATATCCTTGCATTCAGCGTACCCAGGTCCTTCATGGACTCCACCAAGAACCCCGCAGAATCCTGTATGTTACGTAAACACAGCAGCAGGAGAGTGGAGCACCTACCGGACTTAACCCAGGGGAAAGGCTGACCAGACGACGGTGTCGTGGACGAGGGAACCAGGTTCTGGAGCCAGTTGCCCTAAGGTTACATCTTAAACGCCCACTAACACTTTGTTTCTGGTAATCCTCCACCCTATTACCCTCCATTGGGAACTTTGAGAAAAAGACATGTTTTAATGTGTGATATTTGTTTTATTTGTCTTTAATTTATGTATTAAATTTTCCCTATACAAATATACTACACTATATGCTATTTTTCTGTTTCCTTGCATATGGAACTCTATTAAGAGTGGATGCATATGAAGTATTAAGGGAAGTATTGTTTTAAATTTATTCTTCACGCTAAAGGGCTTAAACGTGTAACTGACATTCACAGATTTAACGCACCCTGTTGTACCTATTCCATACACATCTACATGTTCACTCTGGTATACTGGAATACCATTGGTGCAAACGGGGCTTGCTGCTCACAATCTGAATTGGCGCCACATAAGTTCTTTAAACCTTCATATTATCACTATTACGTAAACACAGTTCAGTGTCACCTCTATCCATTGTATCTTAGTCTTCTAGTAACGTGCCTGACCACTTTACTATAGCTTTAGAAATCCATGCACAGGCAATAGTCGGCCTTAAAGCCACCCCTGAAGCAGTGTCTATGGATTTGAGCGTAGTGTCAATCTTACGATCAGCCGGTACTTTTAAGGCAGTAGAGCCAGGGACAGGTAAAACCACCTTTTTTGATAGTCTGGAGACAGATGCGTCAACTATGGGTGGGTTTTTCCATCTTTTTCTATCCTCAGGGAAGGCAAAAGAAACAAGAAACCTCTTGGGGATCTGGATTTTTTTTCTCCGGGTTTTCCCAGGATTGTTCAAATAGAGCGTATAATTCTTTAGACGCAGGGAAGGTTAGCAAGGCTTTCTTATTGTCTGTGAAGTAAGCCTCCTCAACCTGCTTAGTGTGCTGTGTCAGTAATGTTTAACACATCTCTAATGGCCTCAATCATGAGCTGCACCCCCTTTGCCAGGGATACATCCCCCTCAAAACATCCCCATCCCCATCTGCCATGTCAGAGTTGGTATCCATGTCATCTTGCATACTCTGGGCAAGTGCACGTTTCTTTGGGTATATGCTAGGGGATTTAGAAGGAATAGGAACAGAATCTGACCAAACTGCCATATAATTCTTTAAAACCTGAGTTTCAGTTTCAGTATGAGCTACCCTACTAGAGATCTGAGAGATAAACCTGCGTCGACCCAGCCACTGACAAAAGGAGCGCATCCTCATCTGCGTCCTCACTCGCATCGCTTGAACCACCTGCAACAAAGGAGAAAAACACCGAAGCCGAAGTACCGCTCTCAGAAAACAAGGGGTTAGACAAAGCAGCAGGACACGCAACAAACGGAGCAGCCAAGGGCGCCTTGGAATCAATCATCGCTGCAAGCCCTAAGTAACTGAGCCACAGCTTTGCCCGAAGCACCAGGCTGAGAGGCCGAGACACTGGAGCTGGCCGAAGCAGAAGGACCGCCCTGAGCCATGGCTGCTACTAACGGTGACAGAGCGGAGGCCATCACCGCCATGGCTGACGCCAACACAGAGGGGTCAACACTAGGGACCGACGGAGCCACCGTGGCCCCCGGCGCAACCTTCTCAGAGTCGACAGCCATGCCAGCCCTGCGGCCCCCACGCCTGCTTTGCCTACCTACTGTCCCAGTAGCAGCCCTCCCACTAAGGTGACCATCAGCAGGCCTGCTTACAGCACTCCAACTCACTACCAAGGCCAAGGAGGGCCCTGTGCCCCCAGCCCCAGCAGCCTCTCCTCATTCCATAGCAGGACCTTTCCCTGCTAAATACTGCCTGCACCCCCTATGGGACCCCCGCAGCGACCACGCAGGCCTCAGGACCCTCATCCCTTGCTCCCACCGCCGGAGGTGGAGCGCTGCTACCTGCAACAATGGCAGCAGTGCCCGCTCCCCAGTTATATCTTGTGCCACAGCCCAGCCGACCGGGAGTAGCACCCGGCTGGTGAGGTGCAGGGAGCCTCCAGCTAGCGGCCGTCCGGCCGCACGCTCCTGCTCCAGCAGCCGCCGCCGAGGGTGCCGTCCGTAGCTGCGATGGAGAAAAAGCGGCGGTAAGGTGCTGGGGAGCGCTTCCCTGTCACCACCCACTGCCGCCACTAGAGGAAGAGCCGCTCAATGGGTCCACAGCTGCTGTAACAGCCGCAGGTACCGAATCGCTAGCCTCCTCAATGAGGTAACAGGCCGGGGTCCTGGGGGAACACCGCGAGTGAGGCATGCTGGTTAAAAGCAAGTTGAGAAGGGATTGAACTGTATATATGCAGGGACTGTAAATATGAGCAATGTAAGTAAGGGCTTAAATACCAACTCTTAACATCAATATATAAGCTCAAATGGTATATAAATTTTATATATAAAATATATATATAAAATATATAATATAATATAATTATATATATATTCTGTTCCAAATATGGCACTCTGCGGTCTCTCATCAGAAATAAAGACAGCTCACTGCTAAGCTTGTGTCAGCAACGTTTCGGCTTTAATAGCCTATGTCAAGAGGGATTAGGAGATCCATGTAGTCTGTTGAGTAGTAGAAACACCCGTGAATATGCATGAACATCAATCTAAGACATAAAAACAAATACAATACATATAAACATGTATAAATTCACAAATGCTTATAAATAATTGGCTACTACCTAGATGTGCTGTGAAATATACGTCCAACTCTTATTTTTAGGCCTAAGCATGTCACAGAAAAACGCTCAAGTTTAGTTGGTCATTAAGCCCTTTCGGTTTCACCGTGTCCAGCAGGTGAATCCACTTTGCTTCACATTGCAGCAGTTTTTTATGCCTATCACCCTGTCTCCCATCATCAGGAATATGATCAATGATCATATGCCATAAATTGGCCATACTATGTTTGGCCTCTTTGAAGTGTCTGGCGATAGGTTGTTCCGATCCCTTGCCTGCCAGGGCTGCTCGTGTAGCGGACCTATGTAGGGCCATACGTTCACGACACGTTCATATGGTTTTCCCCACATAACATAGTCCGCAGGGACATTTAAGCAAATAAATAATAAACGAACTAGTGCAGGTGAGGGCATGCCTGATTTCATACCTACGGCCTGTATGAGGGTGGAAAAAATATTTCCCAGTTGTCATGTGGCCACAGGTTGTACACCCTGTATTACTAAACAGCTACAATCACTGGATGGCAAAAGTAGACGTGGTAACGGATGTTACAAGTGCATAGGGTGCACAACCTGCACAGGAGAGAGAGACAAACTGGAACTAGGTTTGACAACCAAAGCACTGACGCCTTCCTTGCTCAGGCACAGAATACTTATACCTACAGCAAGGAAGGGATTGGCTAGGCAATTATGCAGATTACAATGGTAACAACAGATTGGTGGAAATGAACAGGTGACAGAATCCAACATGGCTGCGCCCATGCAGACACTTGGAGGGAAGATTGGTTTGTAATCCATGTGGGAACTTTAACAGTAAACAGGAGACGCCAGACTGATGAGTGCACATTTGAACCACGCGGGTAACAGCGGAGGCCGCGGCTGACGTAAGCGCCACTCTGACATCCTGCATGCAGAAACTCAGGGACGGCGGCGGAGGCCGCGGGAGACGCCATTCAGGATGTAACATGGCGCCGCTGTGACAGCGTCTCAGAGTGACAGGAGAGGAGGCAGGAATGTGGACATCAGAATAACAGATGGGATCCGGTCCTGGAGCGCTGAGCCAGCCTTAGAAGGCATCTGAAAGGTAAGTAATGGCGTCCAGATACCCGGATCGTGACATAAGATATTTAAGTGCACTTTATTGTCTGTCTTGTGATGATTGTAATGCTTGACAAAGGCTATTAAAGCCGAAACGTTGCTGACACAAGCCTAGCAGTGAGCTGTCTTTATTTCTGATGAGAGACCTCAGAGTGCCATATTTGGAACAGACTGAATGACGTCATAAAGAGCACCGCGGCAGCTGAGGGAAGAAGTGAGAGTGCCGGTCAATAGCCAGTATATATATATATATATATATATATATATATACAGTGATCGCGCTGAGCCAAAAAAAAAGTGGGCCCCAGGGACCCTTCACTTTTAAAAATTGGGGTCCTACCGGTCTTTTTCTGGGTCCCATCGGAATGAAGGTTCTTATTAATTTTAATCTTGTTTGGACACTTCAAAAGTGTTGCAAGATGGGGGGGATGGGGTGACAGTGCTGCTGGGCTGTGTAGCATGCAGGACACCCTGCACCAGAGCTGTAACTAGACATTTTAGTGCCCTTAGGCAGAAAGTGAATTGGTGTTCCACCACGCAGACCACAAAGAACAGGTAGTGCGCGCCGTAGGCGTGCTGCAAAATTTTAGGGGCGTTGCTTTATAGGGAAGGGGCGTGGCCACATAACAGTGTCAATTCACATTACACCACACAGTAGTGCCGCTTATACACATTGCACCAGGTTGAACCTTCTATACACACTGCGTCAGGTAGAGCACGTCATACACTTTGCTCCAGTTACAGCACGTCATACACTTTGCACCAGGTACAGCACGTCACACACTTTGCACCAGGTACAGCATGTCATACAATTTGCTCCAGGTACAGCACGTCATACACTTTGCCCCAGGTACAGCACATCATACACTTTGCTCCAGGTAGAGGACTTATACAAATTGTACCAGGTAGAGCACGTTATACACATTATGCCAGGTAGAGCACGTTATGATACACATTGCACCAGGTAGAACACGTTATACACAATGCGCCAGGTAGAACACGTTATACACAATGTGCCCGACACAGCACGTTATTATACACATTGCGCCAGGTAGAACATGTTATTATACACATTGCGCAAGGTAGAGCACGTTATCATACACATTGCGCCAGGTAGAACACGTTATCATACACATTGCCACTAGGTAGAGCACGTTATCATACACATTGCGCCAGGTAGAGCACGTTATCATACACATTGCCACTAGGAAGAGCACGTTATCATACACATTGCGCCAGGTAGAGCACGTTATCATATACATTGCGCCAGGTAGAGCACGTTATCATAAACATTGCGCCAGGTAGAACACGTTATCATACACATTGCCGCTAGGTAGAGCACGTTAACATACACATTGCGCCAGATAGAGCACGTTATCATACACATTGTGCCAGGTAGAGCACATTATCATACACATTGCCGCTAGGTAGAGCACGTTATCATATACATTGCGCCAGGTAGAACACGTTATTATACACAATGCGCCTGGTAGAGCACGTAATTATTAGTGATGAGCGGGTTCGGTTCCTCGGAAACCGAACCCCCCTGAACTTCACCCATTTTACACGGGTCCGAGGCATACTCGGATTCTCCCGTATGGCTCGGTTAACCCGAGCGCGCT
This sequence comes from Pseudophryne corroboree, assembly GCF_028390025.1. NCBI lineage: Eukaryota > Metazoa > Chordata > Amphibia > Anura > Myobatrachidae > Pseudophryne > Pseudophryne corroboree. Next base: position 234,899,393 of record NC_086452.1, on the reverse strand, counting down.
CGAACGTCATCATCCCGCTGTCGGATTCTCGCGAGATTCGGATTCTATATAAGCAGCCGCGCGTCGCCGCCATTTTCACTTGTGCATTTGGAAATGTTAGGGAGAGGACGTGGCTGGCGTCCTCTCCGTTTATTAATCTTGAATTCTTGATGCAAAAATATTTGTGCTTATTGCTTAATTGTAGGGACTGGGGAGCAGCTGTATTATATAGGAGGAGTACAGTGCAGAGTTTTGCTGACAGTGACCACCAGTATACGTTGTCTGCCTGAAAAACACTCCATATCTGTGCTCAGTGTGCTGCATATATCTGTGCTAACACTGCTTAATTGTGGGGACTGGGGAGCAGCTGTATTATATAGGAGGAGTACAGTGCAGAGTTTTGCTGACAGTGACCACCAGTATATGTTGTCTGCCTGAAAAACACTCCATATCTGTGCTCAGTGTGCTGCATATATCTGTGCTCACACTGCTTTATTGTGGGGACTGGGGACCTCCAGTATATTATATAGGAGGAGTACAGTGCAGAGTTTTGCTGACAGTGACCACCAGTATACGTTGTCTGCCTGAAAAACACTCCATATCTGTGCTCAGTGTGCTGCATATATCTGTGCTCACACTGCTTAATTGTGGGGACTGGGGACCACCAGTATATTATATAGGAGGAGTACAGTGCAGAGTTTTGCTGACAGTGACCACCAGTATACGTTGTCTGCCTGAAAAACACTCCACATCTGTGCTCAGTGTGCTGCATATATCTGTGCTCACACTGCTTTATTGTGGGGACTGGGGGCCACCAGTATATTATATAGAAGGAGTACAGTGCAGAGTTTTGCTGACAGTGACCACCAGTATACGTTGTCTGCCTGAAAAACACTCCATATCTGTGCTCAGTGTGCTGCATATATCTGTGCTCACACTGCTTAATTGTGGGGACTGGGGAGTAGCTGTATTATATAGGAGGAGTACAGTGCAGAGTTTTGCTGACAGTGACCACCAGTATACGTTGTCTGCCTGAAAAACACTCCATATCTGTGCTCAGTGTGCTGCATATATCTGTGCTCACACTGCTTTATTGTGGGGACTGGGGACCACCAGTATATTATATAGGAGGAGTACAGTGCAGAGTTTTGCTGACAGTGACCACCAGTATATATAGCAGTGCGGTACGGAAGGCCACTGCTCTACCTACCTCTGTGTCGTCAAGTATACTATCCATCTAGATTCTATACCTGTGGTGCATTTCAGTTTTGCAGTTTGCTGACAGTGATCACCAGTATATATAGCAGTACGGTACGGAAGGCCACTGCTCTACCTACCTCTGTGTCGTCAAGTATACTATCCATCTAGATTCTATACCTGTGGTGCATTTTAGTTTCGTAGTTTGCTGACAGTGACCACCAGTATATATAGCAGTACGGTACGGAAGGCCACTGCTCTACCTACCTCTGTGTCGTCAAGTATACTATCCATCTACATTCTATACCTGTGGTGCATTTTAGTTTTGCAGTTTGCTGACAGTGACCACCAGTATATATAGCAGTACGGTACGGAAGGCCACTGCTCTACCTACCTCTGTGTCGTCAAGTATACTATCCATCCATACCTGTGGTGCATTTCAGTTGTGCGTAGTATATATAGTAGTAGGCCATTGCTATTGATACTGGCATATAATTCCACACATTAAAAAATGGAGAACAAAAATGTGGAGATTAAAATAGGGAAAGATCAAGATCCACTTCCACCTCGTGCTGAAGCTGCTGTCACTAGTCATGGCCGAGACGATGAAATGCCATCAACGTCGTCTGCCAAGGCCGATGCCCAATGTCGAGTAGAGAGCATGTAAAATCCAAAAAACAAAAGTTAAGTAAATGACCCAAAAATCAAAATTGAAAGCGTCTGATGACTTTGGATGACAGCGGAAGCAGTCCACTGACCACTAAATCCCTTCCTCTTGCAAACCACACCACCAACTCCCTCAGTGTCAATTTCCACCTTACACAGGAAAGCCAATAGTCCTGCAGGCCATGTCACTGGCAAGTATGACGAGTCCTCTCCTGCCTGGGATTCCTCCGATGCATCCTTGAGTGTAACGCCTACTGCTGCTGGCACTGCTGTTGTTGCTGCTGGGAGTCGATCGTCATCCCAGAGGGGAAGTCGGAAAACCACTTGTACTACTTCCGTAAGCAATTGACTGTCCAACAGTCCTTTGCGAGGAAGATGAAATATCACAGCAGTCATCCTGCTGCAAAGCGGATAACTCAGGTCTTGTCTGCCTGGGTGGTGAGAAACGTGTGTCCGGTATCCACCGTTAATTCACAGGCAACTAGACACTTGATTGAGGTACTGTGTCCCCGGTACCAAATACCATCTAATTTCCATTTCTCTAGGTAGGCGATACCGAAAATGTACACAGACCTCAGAAAAAGAGTCACTAGTGTCCTAAAAAATGCAGTTGTACCCAATGTCCACTTAACCACGGACATGTGGACAAGTGGAGCAGGGAAGACTCAGGACTATATGACTGAGACAACCCACTGGGTAGATGTATTGCCTCCCGCAGCAAGAACAGCAGCGGCGGCACCAGTAACAGCATCTCGCAAACGCCAACTCGTTCCTAGGCAGGCTAAGCTTTGTTTTACCGCTTTCCATAAGAGGCACACAGCTGACAACCTCTTACGGAAACTGAGGAACATCATCGCAGAATGGCTTACCCCAATTGGACTGTCCTGAGGATTTGTGACATCAGACAACGCCAGCAATATTGTGCGTGCATTACATCTGGGCAAATTCCAGCACGTTCCATGTTTTGCACATACATTGAATTTGGTGGTGCAGAATTATTTAAAAAACGAAAGGGGCGTGCAAGAGATGCTGTCGGTGGCACGAAGAATTGCGGGCCACTTTTGGCATTCAGCCACCGCATCCTGAAGACTGGAGCACCAGCAAACAGTCCTGAACCTGCCCTGCCATCATCTGAAGCAAGAGGTGGTAACGAGGTGGAATCAACCCTCTATATGCTTCAGAGGATGGAGGAGCAGCAAAAGGCCATTCAAGCCTATACATCTGCCCACGATATAGGCAAAGGAGGGTGAATACACCTGACTCAAGCACAGTGGAGAATGATTTCAACGTTGTGCAAGGCTCTGCAACCCTTTGAATTTGCCACACGTGAAGTCAGTTCAGACACTGCCAGCCTGAGTCAGGTCATTCCCCTCATCAGGCTTTTGCAGAAGAAGCTGGAGACATTGAAGGACGAGCTAAAACAGAGCGATTCCGCTAGGCATGTGGGACTTGTGGATGGACCATTAATTCGCTTAACCAGGATTCACGGGTGGTCAATCTGTTGAAATCAGAGCACTACATTTTGGCCACCGTGCTCGATCCTAGATTTAAAACCTACGTTGTATCTCTTTTTCCGGCAGACACAAGTCAGCAGAGGTTCAAAGACCTGCTGGTGAGAAAATTGTCAAGTCAAGCGGAACGTGACCCGTCAACAGCTCCTCCTTCACATTCTCCCGCAACTGGAGGTGCGAGGAAAAGGCTAAGAATTCCGAGCCCACCCACTGACGGTGATGCAGGGCAGTCTGGAGCGAGTGCTGACATCTGGTCCGGACTGAAGGACCTGCCAACGATTACTGACATGTCATCTACTGTCACTGCATATGATTCTGTAACCATTTAAAGAATGGTGGAGGATTATATGAGTGACCGCATCCAAGTAGGCACGTCAGATAGTCCGTAAGTATACTGGCAGGAAAAAGAGGCAATTTGGAGGCCCTTGCAGAAACTGGCTTTATTCTACCTAAGTTGCCCTCCCTCCAGTGTGTACTCCGAAAGAGTGTTTAGTGCAGCCGCTCACCTTGTCAGCAATCGGCGTACAAGGTTACTTCCAGAAAATGTGGAGAAGATGATGTTCATCAAAATGAATTATAATCAATTCCTCCGTGGAGACATTCACCAGGAATTGCCTCCAGAAAGTACACAGGGATCTGAGATGGTGGATTCCAGTGGGGACGAATTAATAATCTGTGAGGAGGGGGGTGTACACAGTGAAAGGGGTGAGGAATCGGAGGATGATGATGAGGTGGACATCTTGCCTCTGTAGAGCCAGTTTGTGCAAGGAGAGATTGATTGCTTCTATTTTGTTGGGGGCCCAAACCAACCAGTCATTTCAGTCACAGTCGTGTGGCAGACCCTGTCACTGAAATGATGGGCAGTGCTGTAACTAGACATTTTAGCGCTGTGTGCAAAAAACGGCATCGGCGCCCCCCCTTAACGTAAAACAGCGGCAGTGTGCGCCGCAGGCGCACGCAAAAAATATAGGGGTTTAGCTTCACTGGAAAGGGGTGTGGCCACAAAATAATACCAATTCATATAATGGTGCACAGTAGTCACCATTATTCAAATTCCGCCGCACAGTAGCACCACTACATCAGGTAGAAACCCTTTTTACACATTACGGCAGACAGCGTCCTTTTTTTTACACATTACGGCAGACAGAGTCCCCGTTTTTACACATTACGGCAGACAGGATCCCCTTTTTACACATTACGGCAGACAGTGTCCCTTTTTTTACACATTACGGCAGCCAGCGTCCCCTTTTTACACATAACGGCAGACAGCATCCACTTTTTTACACATTACGGCAGGATAGATAGATAGATAGATAGATAGATAGATAGATAGATAGATAGATAGATAGATAGATAGAATAGTTGATACTTACCATCTCTCCGGAGTAGCAGCATCATAGCCGGGTGAGTGCAGCGGCAGCCAGACCCTTAACTGTAAAAGCAGCGCCGGCGGTGGGGAACAGGACACAGGCGGTGCTGTACGCTGAACACAGGCAGCGCCGCCAGTGGCACACAGGGGGCACCATCAGCCGGAGTCGGGATACAGGCGGTGCCGCACGCTGGTTACAGGCAGCGCCGCTAGCTGCACACAGGGAGCACCACCAGCGGGAGTCCGGATACAGGCGGCGCCGCACGCTGGACACAGGCGGCGCCGCCAGCGGCACACAGGGGGCACCTCCAGCGGGAGTCGGGATACAGGCAGCACGGCACGCTGGACACAGGCGGTGCCGTCAGCGGCACACAGGGGGCACCACCAGCGGGAGTCGGGACTCGGGACACAGCGGCAGTGACTGTGTGCAGGCTGGAGATTGCTCCCCTGCGGGTGTGTTGCCCGATGGTGCGCCTCAGTGCATTTGCGCTGTGGGCAATGCACCATCGGCACACACCTAGTTACGGCTCTGATGATGGGTTCGTTAAAGTGTGCATGTCCTGTTTATACAACATAAGGGTGGGTGGGAGGGCCCAAGGACAATTCCATCTTGCACCTCTTTTTTCTTTAATTTTTCTTTGCATCATGTGCTGTTTGGGGACAATTTTTTTGAAGTGCCATCCTGCCTGACACTGCAGTGCCACTCCTAGATGGGCCAGGTGTTTGTGTCGGCCACTTGTGTCACTTAGCTTAGTCACACAGCGACCTTGGTGCGCCTCTTTTTTTCTTTGCATCATGTGCTGTTTGGGGACTATTTTTTTGAAGTGCCATCCTGTCTGACACTGCAGTGCCACTCCTAGATGTGCCAGGTGTTTGTGTCGGCCACTTGGGTCGCTTAGCTTAGTCACATTCAATTTGCAAATGATGTATACGATGTCTGGGGGTGGGTCATGTGATTGCACTGACCTTTAACCCCTGTTATTTTCAGTCTTATGTTTTATTGTTTGTTTTTATATCTGTATCGTTGTACTCTTTTGTGGGTTTGCCCCCTACCAACCTCTCTCTATATATAATATAAGTATATTGATAACAGAGAAGTTTTGTTTTTATTAATACTGTGGATGATTGAATGGTATTTTCATTACACCTGTTGGGCATCAGGTCGTTAATGGGGTTTAAATAGATCCCATATTCAGATTGAGCTTTACTTCTGATGAAGCTAGGTGACCGAGCCTAAGGAAACGCGTTAAGTGTAAAAGCTGCTACTACTACTACAAGTGTTTCACGTTCTAAAGGATCCAGATATGGACTTGGAAAACCTGCCTTGGAAAACCTGCCTTGGAACTTTCTCTGTGGGATTTTGACTTTACAGCACCGATTGGAGAGACCCAGTTTCTACACAAATGGCACAGCTTGCTTGCTGTTAATTTTCAAGCCTCTGGAAGTCTAGGTCATCACGGGTAACACCAGCTGTACTCATTTCATTTCCCCAGGGAACTTTGCCCATTGTTTTAGTCCGGGATCCTCTGTTGACACTCATCAGCAGCCATTTTTATTTTATTCATAGCTCAATTTATGCCCTAAGTTTCATGTGTATATGTGAATTTTTATTCATGGTTTTAGTACGTGATGTTTAGTTAATAAACCAAATTGTGATTTTACATTCATCCACAGTTATTCAATTATTTATTATTGGAGAAACACCTAGCGCCAGCTCTATTGTTTTTCTTAGCTACCTCATTGCGCCTCTTTTTTTCTTTGCATCATGTGCTGTTTGGGGACTATTTTTTTGAAGTGCCATCCTGTCTGACACTGCAGTGCCACTCCTAGATGGGCCAGGTGTTTGTGTCGGCCACTTGTGTCGCTTAGCTTAGTCACACAGCAACCTTGGTGCGCCTCTTTTTTTCTATGCATCATGTGCTGTTTGGGGACAATTTTTTTGAAGTGCCATCCTGTCTGACACTGCAGTGCCACTCCTAGATGTGCCAAGTGTTTGTGTCAGCCACTTGGGTCGCTTAGCTTAGCCATCCAGCGACCTCGGTGCAAATTTTAGGACTAAAAATAATATTGTGAGGTGTGAGGTGTTCAGAATAGACTGAAAATGAGTGTAAATTATGGTTATTGAGGTTAGTAATACTATGGGATGAAAATGACGCTCAAATTCTATGATTTAAGCTGTTTTTGAGGGGTTTTTGTGAAAAAACACCCGAATCCAAAACACACCCGAATCCGACAAAAAAATTTCAGGGAGGTTTTGCCAATACGCGTACGAATCCAAAACACGGCCGCGGAACCGAATCCAAAACCAAAACACAAAACCCGAAAAATTTCCGGTGCACATCACTAGTTATTATACACATTGCACCAGGTAGAGCACTGAGGCACATTGCAGTAACCACTTATGACTTCCAATTGCACGAAGGGGCCGTTTGACACATGTGGCTCCGCCCCCAGCAGTGACTCACTGACACCATTTTTTCTGACAGCACAGTGCAGTGAGTGCACTGGCACAAGTAGCCAGCCGGCGCCTGTAGTGGCCGCAGCCTGGAGGAGCTCTATGTGAAATCGCAAGCAGAGGCTGTTCTCAAGCAAGAAGGAGCTCGTCCAATCGCTTCCCCTGACGGGCTGGCTACTGCTAAATATACCGACAATCCGTTACAATTGTGTCAAAGTAGTGGAGCCCCAGGTGCAATGGGAAAGTCATTGTCACTGCACAGTTGTACTGATTACTGGTATATTTAGCAGTGGCCAGCCTGCCAGGGGAAGTGATTGGAGGAGCTCCTTCTTGCCAGCCTCTGCTTGCGATTTCACAGATAGCTCCTTCAGGATGCACTGTGCTGTCAGAAAAATGGTGTCAGTGAGTCGCTGCTGGGGGCGGTGCCACATGTGTCAAACAGCCCCTTCGTGTAGTCTGCCTCCTGGCCCAGCATACCGGTCATTTACATCTGCCGCCCGTGGTCAGGCCCCCAAACCTTACATTCTATCTCCCTGCGTGCCCGGCTCCCGACGCCCGAGGTCAGACCCTGACACTCTGGGCGGCCTCACATTGCACACACGGAGCTTGCAGCCCCCGGACATCCCGCATCTGCCCCAGCTACTCCAGGTGAAGCGGGGCAACGCAGCACTGTCTACTGCTTACCTACAGTGGGAGCTGCGCAGCCCGGGCGGCTCCTGCTGCTTACACTGCCCTCTCAGGGAGCTCGAAGGTGATTGTCGGGTCTCGGTGGGGCGTTGAGCGGGTCCTGGGTAGGGGGTGGCGGCGGGCAGATCCGGAGCGGTACTCGCAGTCGCAGAGGAGGGTGCTGGCGGCAGAGCGGAGGTGGAGCCGGATGAGCGGTGCCAGTCTGTCAGCCCTGCAGTACAGATTCATGTGCTGGCGCGGAGCAGGATTCAAAGCGGGAGATGCTGCAGGCTGAGATTGGATGGAGACTGCAGGAGGTGATTGGCTGAGGAAACAGCCAGTCACCTCCTGCGTTCCGCTGACTGGCTTAAGACATGAAAACACATATTCAGATGAGCGCGTCCTGTGGGACCCGCTCATCTTCTAAATGTGAGTCCCGGGTGGCTGTTTATGGGTAAAATATGCGCTATAGTGCGTTTTTGCGATCACTGTATATATATATATATATATATATATATATATATATAAATATATATATATGTTCCTAATTGATCACCAGATTTACAGCTCCTACCTGACCAAAGTTCTTCTAGAAAAGAGGCTGACTTAACTGCCAGCTCCTTTACAACAATTCAGGGACAACCCCTACCCTCTGCACTCATAGGCCACTAAAACCTGATGTTTTCACCTGGTCTGCCCCCAGCCAGAGGAGTTTAACCCTCTCCTTTCCTATTCTGTCCTTTCGCTCTCGGGGGGTCATTCTGAGTTGATCGCTAGCTGCTTTCGTTCGCAGCGCAGCGATTAGGTGAAAAAGTGGCACTTCTGCGCATGCGTATGCGGTGCAATGCGCACGCGCAACGTACTTTCACAAAAGCCGATGCAGTTTCACACAAGGTCTAGCGACGCCTTTCAGTCGCACTGCTGGCCGCAGAGTGATTCACAGAAAGTGTGTGTTTCTGGGAGGTAACAGACCGTTTTTGGGGAGTGTGTATAAAAACGCAGGCGTGTCAGATACAAACGCAGGCGTGCCTGGGGAGACGCAGGCGTGGCTGGCCGAACGCAGGGTGTGTTTGTGACGTCAAAACAGGAACTAAATAGTCTGAAGTGATCGCAAGCTAGGAGTAGGTCATGAGCTACTGTGACACTACACAATCTTTTTTTGCAGCAGCGCTGCGATCCTTTCGTTCACACTTCTGCTAAGCTAAAATACACTCCTAGATGGCGGCGGCTTAGCGTTTGCATGGCTGCTAAAAGCAGCTAGCGAGCAAACAACTTGGAATGACCCCCTCCTTTCAATACTGTTCTGTGCAAAAATGATATATGTATGCAGTGTTGGTGTGAAGGATCATTAAGCTTCTGATGTATATTGTTTATGACATATATATTTTCTCTTACGTCCTAGAGGATATTGGGAATCCATTTAGTACCATGGGGTACAGGCCCTCATTCCGAGATGATCGTAGCTGTACTAAATTTAGCACAGCTATGATCATTCACACTGAAATTCGGGGGGACGCCCAGCACCGGGCTAGTTCGCCCCGCATGTCAGTGACGCTTCCCCCCCACCCCACAGAAGTGCAAAGGCATCGCACAGTAGCGATGCATTTGCACTTCCAGAGTAGCTCCCGACCAGTGCAGCAAACGCCGCCGTTCCGCCCCCTCCCGCCCAGCGACCGCTTCTGCCTGTCAATCAGGCAGAGGCGATCGCAGCCCCGCTACGACTTTTGGCCATCTGGCATTCGCTGGTGCACTATGGCGCTGGCACATGCGCAGTGGGTACCCGTTCGCTCGGCTGCGATAAAAAGCAGCGAGCGAATGGGTCAGAATGACCTCCATAGACGGGTCCACTAGGAGCCATGGGCACTTTAAGAATTTGATAGTGTGCACTGGCTTCTCCCTCTATGCCCCACCTACCAGACTCAGTTTAGAAAATGAGCCCAGAGGCGCCGGTCACTTCTATGGAAGCTCCTGAAGAGCTTTATACATTTAATTTCTAAATTTGTTATATTCAGGCAGGACTGGATGGCACCAGCCTGCCTGCTTCATGGGACTTAGGGGGGAACGGGCCAACATCTTGAAGGGTTAATGGTCCCTTTCCCCGCTGACAGGACACTAGCTCCTGAGGGAACTATTCGCTAGCCCCACCACGGCGAGCGTACATTCCCACAGCACGCCACCAGCCCTAACCGAGCCAGAAGACATAAGAGTGGTGAGTACTAAGCCGGCGTCCCGGTTAGCGGGATGCCAGCTATTACGGTGGCATGAGGGTACGGAGACGCACGGCTTCTAAGTGGGGTGGACTGCGTCTCCTGCCTGTGTACAGACACAGACGCTGAACAGCGGACACAGTACCAAGACTGGCAACAAAGCCATAAAAGGAGTCTGTCTCCATTTTATGCACTCAGACACATACAAGCCAGTATAAAAAAGAGCGGGAAGACTGCGTGCCATTGAAGGGGCGGGGCTTCACTATCAGTGGCTCCAGCAGCTCACCAGTGCCATTTTCCCTCTGTAGCTGACACAGATGCTGACTGACAGGGATGCGCAGCTCCTCCGGAGATACTCCAGATTACCTCAGCAGTACCAGGGGGTCATAGCAGGGGGGGGAGCGGTTATTAGTGTACTAGGTCCCTATTCTAGGTACCTTGTCTGCGACCTGGCTAAGCTTTGCATTAGCAATAAGGGCGCTGTGTGTTGGCTCCAGATTTTCTCTGTGTCTCCCTAGAAGGACTCCATTAGGGGAATGATTTCATCCATTCCTACCAAGTTATCTCGAAATGAGAAAGAGACGCAATACTTAAGACAGTCTATGGATGAGTTGATGAAAAAGGACTCCGTACCCAAGTCCTCGCCATCTGTCCACAAAAACGTACTTTGGAACATATCCTGCAGTCTGACTTGGATGATGAGGGGTCAGACATGGAGGAGGGTGAGGTGGACTCAGAGGTGGGGGATGGTACTCTGTCACAGGGAATAGAGGCTCTCATAGAGGTTCTGCATCACTCTGATAAAGTGACAGAGGAAAGTGAGGAATCTCATTTTAATATAAAGAATAAATCCTCAGCCACTTTTCCTGCGTCAAAGGCACTAAATACCCTGTTTGAAGAATCGTGGGTTAATTCTGATAAAAAATGTAAAATCCCTAAACGGTTGTTATCATGTTTCCCTTTCCCTCCTGATGATAGGAAGAAATGGGAAAATCCACCAATGGTGGATGCATTGGTATCCAGGCTCTCACGAAAAATTGTATTGCCTGTCCCAGGTGCAGCCTCCCTAAAAGATGCGGCTGACCACAAAATTGAGACTACACTCAAATCTTTGTATACATTGCTGGGGTGGCCCAAAGACCCACTATCGCTTGTGGTTGGCTTACAAGAGCCATTGCTAAATGGTCGGGTAATCTAATGGTCGGGTTAAACACCTTATCTCAAGAGGAGGTTGTCTTGTTCCTGCAAAATATACAGGACACTGCAAACTTTATGGTGGAAGCCATAAAAGAAATAAGCTTGCTTAATGCACGTACTACGGCTATGGTAGTGTCTGCACGCAGGGGTCTATGGCTACGCCAGTGGACTGCGGATGCGGACTCCAGAAAAGCTGTGGAGAGCCTACTTTTCACAGGGAAGGCCTTATTTGGAGATGAACTTGACAAATGGATCTCCATAGCTACGGCAGATAAGTCTACATATCTTCCTTCTGCATGTCCTCCAACTAGGAAGGCCTACTCAGGACCCAATTTGCAGTCCTTTCAGACTGCCAAGGTTAAGGGCAGGGCCAGAGGTTCTTCTACTGCCGTCAGAGGTGCTAGAGGCAAAACACAAATCCCAGCATCTACTGGTTCACAGGAACAGAGCTCTGGAACTGCTACCTCAAAGCCTTCTGCATGACGGTGGACAGCGACGCCAGGAAGATTGTCAGGTGGGAGCCCCGTTAAAATTCTTCAGTCACGTATGGAAGGGATCGTACCAGGATCCCTGGGTCAGACTGGAGTTTCAGGAATTTCCACCTCACATATTCTTCAAATCAGGCTTACCAGTTTCATAAGAGGCAAGTATAACCTTACAGGACGCCATCCACAGACTGGTACAGACTCGGGTCATTGTTCCAGTTCCACCCCACCTGCGAAACAAGGGGTACTATTCTAACTTGTTTGTAGTACCAAAACCGGACGGTTCAGTAAGACCAATTCTGAACCTCAAGTCGTTGAACCCGTACTTACGAGTGTTCAAATTCAAGATGGAGTTTCTGAAAGCGGTGATCTCAGGTCTGGAGGAATGGAAATTCCTTGTGTCTCTGGACATCAAAGATGCGTACCTTCATATTACGATCTGGCCGCCTCATCAGGCTTATCTACGGTTTGCACTGCAGGACTGTCACTCCCAGTTTCAGGCCCTGCCATTTGGTCTCTCCACAACACTGAGGGTGTTCACCAAGGTGATGGCAGAGATGATGTTTCTACTCTGCAAACAGAGAGTGAACATAATTCTGTAACTGGACGATCTTCTGATAAAGGCGCCATCCAGGGAGCGGTTGTTGGACAGCATTGGCCTCTCAACTTGACTACTCCTGGATCACAGGTGGATTCTGAACCTTCCGAAATCTCATCTAGAACCATCATGGAGGCTTCTTTTTCTGGGAATGATACTGGACACAGTGTCTCAGAAGGTGTTCCGTCCTTGGTAATCCAGTCAATGGTTCTTGCTGTCCTAAAGCCAACCCGGATCTCAGTGTATCTGTGCATTCACCTTCTGGGGAAAATGGTGGCCTCTTATGAGTCGCTTCAGTACGGAAGGTTTCCCACAAGACCCTCCCAGCTCGATCTGTTGGTCAAATGGTCCGGATCGCATCTTCACATGCGCTAGAGAATCCATCTGTTGCCAAAAGCCAGGATCTCTCTTCTATGGTGGCTTCAGGCTTCTCACCTAATCGAGGCTCGACGGTTCGGGATTCAGAATTGGATTCTGCTAACCACAGATGCAAGCCTCAGAGGTTGGGGAGCAGTCACCCAGGGGGTGCAGTTTCAGGGAAGATGGTCAAGTCAGGAAGTCGTTCTTCCAATCAACATCCTGGAACTCAGGGCTATATACAATGCCCTTCTGCAGGCCTCATCTCTTCTTCAAGATCGGGCCATTCAGGTCCAGTCGGACAATGTGACGGCAGTAACATACATAAACCACCAGGGTGGAATGAAAAGCAGAGCATTAATGTCAGAGGTGTCAATAATTCTCCTCTGGGCGGAAAAACGCACCATGGTGTTGTCGGCGGCCTTCATTCCGGGAGTAGACAACAGGGAAGCAGACTTCCTCAGCAGACACGACCTGCACCCGGGAGTGGGGCCTTCACTCGGAGGTGTTCAGGTGCTTGACACATTGGTGGGGATATCCGCAAATCGACATGATGGCCTCTCGTCTCAACAAGAATTTGAAGCTGTATTGTTCCAGATCGAGAGACCCACAGGCAGTGGCGGTAGATGCTCTGATGACTCCATGGGTCTATCAGATGGTGTATGTGTTTCCTCCACTTCCTCTGATCCCAAGAATTCTAAAAAGAATAAAAAGGGAAATGGTTCAAGCAATACTCATTGCTCCAGACTGGCCAAAAAGGGCCTGGTACGCGGATCTTCTGGAGATGCTACTCGAAGATCCGTGGCCTCTACCTCTTTGCGAGGATCTTCTGCAACAGGGCCCATTTGTCTATCAAGACTTACCGAGGCTATGTTTCACGGCATGCAAGTTGAATGGCTGATTCTAGCCAGGAGAGGGATCCCTGACAAGGTCATCCCAACTGTGATCCAACTCAGGAAGGGGGTAACGTCTAAACTTTACCACCGTATTTGAAAGAAATACGTCTCTTGGTGTGAGAGCAGACAATATTCTGTGGTGGAATTTCATCTGGGACATTTCCTGCTTTTTCTACACTCAGGTGTGGATATGAGCCTACATCTAGGCTCCATAAAAGTCCAGATTTCGGCCCTGTTTATTTTCTTTCAGAAACAATTGGTTTTTCTCCCTGAGGTACAGACATTCTTAAAAGGTGTTCTGCACATCCAACCTCCCTTTGTGCTTCCCACGGCACCTTGGGATCTCAATTTGGTGTTGCAGTTCCTCCAATCGGACTGGTTTAAACCATTACAGGAGGTAGACGTAAAGTATCTTGCGTGGAAGACCGGCACACTGTTGGCCTTGGCTTCAGCAAGACGTGTGTCGGAGCTGGGGGCGTTGTCTCACAAGAGCCCCTTCTTAATTTTACATGAGGACAGAGCTGAACTCGGAACTCGTCAGCAATTTCTTCCAAAGGTGGTGTCTTCGTTTCACATCAACCAACATAATGTGGTTCCGGTTGTTACCGACACCTCTGCTACTTCAAAGTCTTTGGATGTTGTGAGGGCTTTGAAGGTGTATGTAAAACAAACAGTTCGTCACATAAAATCGGACTCGCTGTTTGTTCTTTATGATCTCAATAAGATTTGGTGTCATGCTTCGGAGCAGTCAATTGCTCACTGGATCAGGCTCGCTATCAAGCATGCTTATTCCACGGCATGATTGCCGATTCCAAAATCTGTACAGGCCCACTCTACTAGGTCGGTGAGTTCTTCTTGGGCAGTTGCCTGGGGTGTTTCAGCTTTACAGCTCTGCCAAGCAGCTAGTTGGTCAGGTTTGAACATGTTTGCAAAGTTTTACAAGTTCGATACTTTGGCCTCTGAGGACCTTCAGTTTAGTCAATCAGTTGTGCAGGAACCTCAGCACTCTCCCACCCGGTTTAGGAGCTTTGGTACTTCCCCGTGGTGCTAAATGGATTCCCAGTATCCCCTAGGATGTAAGAGAAAATAGGATTTTAATTACCTACCAGTAAATCCTTTTCTCTTAGGAGGTAATTCTGAGATGATCGTAGCTGTGCTAAATTTAGCACAGCTACGATCATGTTCCCTGACATGCAGGGGGGTGCGCCCTGCACAGGGCTTGCCCGCCCCGCATGTCAGTGCCGGCCCCCCCACAGAAGTGCAAAGGCATCGCACACCACAGAAGTGCAAAGGCATCGCACAGCGGCGATGCCTTGCACTTTAGGAGTAGCTCCCGGCCAGCGCAGCTTTAGCGTGCTGGCCGGGAGCTACTCCTCGCTCCCTGGCCCGCAGCGGCTGCGCATGACGTCGTGCAGCCGCTGCGGCCCGCCCCCCGTTCGGTCCGGCCACGCCTGCGTTGGCCAGACCCCGCCTACGAAACGGCGGCCAAACGCCGCCGTTTCGACCCCTCCCACCCATTGATCGCCTCTGCCTGTCAATCAGGCAGAGGCGATCGCTGTCCTGCTACGGCCTTCGTCAATACGGCGCCGGCACGTGCGCAGCAGGGCCCCTTTTGCTCTGCTGCGTTAAAACGCAGCGAGCCAACGGGTCGGAATGACCCCTTTAGTCTGTAGTGGATACTGAGCGCCCACCCGGTGCTTTGTTTTTCCTGCACTGTTACTTGGTTAAGTAATGTTGGTTCAGCTGTTGCTGTTCCTGTTTTCAAGTTTGGTTAGCTTGGCTTTCCTCTTGTTTTGTGTGTGCTGGTTCGGAATCTCACCACTATCCTTTTATATCCTTCTCTCAAAGTATGTCCGTCTCCTCAGGCACAGTTTCCCAGACTGAGTCTGGTAGGAGGGGCATAGAGGGAGGAGCCAGCGCACACTATCAATTTCTTAATGTGCCCATGGCTACTAGTGGACCCGTCTATACCCAATGGTACTAAATGGATTCCCAGTATCCCCTACGGACTACGAGAAAAGGATTTACCGGTAAGTAATTAAAATCCTACTTTTTATGGTATATTATTAAAAACTGTATACAAACCTTTTTTTTAATGACATATTTTTTATGGTATATTATTAAATACTGTATATGAACCTTTTTTTTTAACCCATTCATTGTCCATGGAATATATTACTTAATTGAATTGGATATTTCATATGTTTCTCAGCACTGCTATGTCATTTATTTTGTGCTTTATTTGTTTGTGGGACCAACTATCCACTAGTAGCTGCAAGGCATAATCATGGCACAACAACGCCCTTATTATTCCTTGATGTTTTTCTTTTCTGTTTTGTCTTTAACACTTTATGACTCACTGCATGTTTCCAGTGTATACCATTGTTGACTCTGGTAAAGTAGACGAATTGGGACCTAAGTAATTCATAAATTTTTTTTTTTTTACATTTTAAAATTTTTATTACCTTTTTTACATTTTATTATTATTATTTAATTATACAGTTATTATTATTAAATGAAACTATGAAATCAAAATGTATCAAATATTATTATTATTATTATTATTATTATTATTAATATTTTTTAAATGATGTCCATTTAAATGGACAAGGGGTCATAAAGGGTCAATTAAAACTTTGAGAATGTTGTATAAAGCAAAAAAACAATGTTTCCTTCAACCACAACCTTATCTTAAGCTCCTAAAACACATTAATACAATATAATATTAAATATGAATGCAATTAAAATAGCGTGTATATCATTTTCTACACGTAAGTGTCCATATAAGACCTGCAATTTACTGTGCATTTTTTTCAAAATAATAAATGAATACATCTGGCAGTATCCTATTAGCAGCGGTACTTTACATGAAGCATAATTACATATAAGCAGTCGCCAGAGCTGCAATAACACATGGGGTCGGGAATAAGTGTTTTCCTGCAATCGCAGGTCCAATTTCTGGCGATCAAAAACAGCCTCTAACTGGTTACCACAATAATGAACATCGTCATTATTCGCAATATCTGGCCATTTTGATTGGTCGAAACTGCATTGGGACTGCATTGGGATACTGCCCATAGGCCACAAACTGCCCTCGTTGGACATTGTTGCAGCACTCCAGAACATTCTATTAGCCTTCATTGAAAATATCTGGTGATATGTTAATTTATTTACTATTACATAGTAGTTTTGCTCAATATTTGGAATAATGCATCTTATACTATGAGATATAAGGTATTTGAAAGTCAAAGAGGACTTACATGATTACATGTATGAGGCATAACAGTGGCTATATTAGTGGTGTTTTTATCAAACTTTTTTAGATGACCACAACCTTTTGGTATTAGATAGAATTTATGCAATGTGACTGACATATGGCACATCCACCTACATCTGTTTATTCATATTAGAGCCTTCTATTAGTATTCATATTAATTGTAACCTTCCATTCTTGATGCATGATGGTGTCATCCTGCTATAATGCTGTATATATTAATATGCTGTTTACTTTATGTATAAAGGTTGAGTATCCCTTATCCAAAATGCTTGGGACCAGAGGTATTTTGGATATCAGATTTTTCCGTATTTTGGAATAATTGCATACCATAATGAGATATCATGGTGATGGAACCTAAATCTAAGTATAGAATGCATTTATGTTATATATACACCTTATACGCACAGCCTGAAGGTCATTTTAGCCAATATTTTTTATTACTTTGTGCATTAATCAAAGTGTGTCTACATTCACACTATTTATTTATGTTTCATATAAACCTTATACACACAGCCTGAAGGTCATTTAATACAATATTTGAATAACTTTGTGTGTTAAACAAAGTTTGTGTACATTGAGCCATCAAAAAACAAAGGTTACATTGTCTCACTCTCGCTCAAAAAAGTCCGTATTTCGGAATATTCCGTATTTCGGAATATTTGGATATGGGATACTCAACCTGTAATAGCAATCTACAGATATTCTATTAGCCATAATCTTAGATTCATTTTTGCTGTGAGTGTGAGTTAGCCATGGCCACCGCTTCATTACCCAATTATTTACTGGAACTTATGTTGGGCAAAAACTAAACCTCGCTGTTGTTTAAACTGTGCAGGACAATTAGGTTCTTCCACACCTCAAATTTTTTTTTATGTACCCCACTTTGTTTATATGAGCATTTCCATACTGAAACAGGAAAGAGTCTTGAAAAAAACTTTTCCACAACAATGGAATGTCACTTTGTGGCATATTTATTTGTATCCAAATTGAGCTAAATTAACTATACATTTCTTACCTCCACATATTGCAGCAATAAGGAATTAATAATTTGAACTTTAATGAATACCTGCTGGGACTTGAGTTCTGTGATTGGAGGCTGTCCCTGCAAAACGTAAAAAGTATAGTGATTGCCTATGCAATCACTTTACTTTTGTTTTCAGACTGGACATTCTTACTGCGTATGTGCTGTCATTGGACCATGCATATGCAAGAGAGGGATCCAAAAAAAAATGTTGAAATGTAGCCCATGGGTATAAAATTTAATTTGACAATCACAAATTTAATTGGTATCCGCCAAAAACGCAGACGTTAGAACACAGTAGAACATCGGCTCACTATTGATATCAGACGGTATTTTAAGCAGAAGAATAGAAATCCCAAATATGCAATGCCAGAGCCGTAACTAGGGTGGTGAGGCATGTGCCACTGCACAGGGCAACGCAAGGCAGGGGGCACTGTTCTGCAGCAACTGTCAATTTTCTATTTGAATCAATCTCACTTTCAACTTCCTACTCTCTAATCCCCGGGATCAACTGGCCACCCCATCTCCCCGTCACATCTCACATTTCAAAATACTCTCATATTTCCCACACAGGAGCAATTCCTGGTGGGTATGACAGTATTTTGAAATGTGCTGAAATTAAGGACAATGTAACTAAATGACCAAGAGCTCTCAAATTAAGTGCATAAATACTGGTGTCCATTTTCTTGGGAGTGTTCTGTAAGTATAGGTGTTCTAAAAATGTGCATATGTCAGTGTGTGTATATATATATATATATATATTTATATAGTGGTATACGAGACTGCACCCAGAACCAGCAAACATCTGTGGTGCTGGGTCAATAAACAAGTTGTGCAGTATATCACACCCACCTCCTCTTCAGAGTAGAATGCAGGACCAGCACTTAGGATAATCAGCAAAGAGAGTAGATTTATTAAACTTCCATCATAAACAAAGTGTACAAAATGGCAGCAGAGTCCCAACAGCCTGTTTCAACTGCTCCAATGCAGTTTTCGTCAGGAGCATACAGATACACTGAGAAAGGCAGATAATAAAGGCTGGGAGCACCCCAAATAACCAATGACATAACAGGGTCAATTAAACACCAATACAGTCCCGCCCGTGTAGTGGGGGACTAGGGAAAGGGTGCTCAGTGAAATACTGTGGGAAGCCCTGATAGAGACTGCCAGCTCATGACGTGTCTGTCCTTTGCAGCACATCACAGTAAACAATGGAGACCGGGGACACCACTATTTGGACTTGTGCGCAAGCAGTACACAATGTCAGATCATTCCACACGTGTAGTAGTGGAGCCGGGGACCCCTCCGGCACCGTGGCGTAAGCACAAAGCATGGGAAATGGGTAGAAAGGTAAAGTAACCAATGGACATCCACATAAGGGGAGCACAGATGGAGGGGTAACAATGAACACCAAATAGGGTGGACAAATGGAGGCGTGGGGGAAGTGACAATGCTTTTTCTGGCCCAGGGCACCAAAATGTCTAGTCACGGCTTTATACAATGCCATGGGTTTAGAACTCGCGGCAATGTTATGGCAAACCCACCCATATATAAGACCTGCCTCTGGCAGGTGAGTTGGTGTCAAGCACTGCACAATTCACTATGATCTGTACAGATTTTGTTGCTGTAAAAAAGGATAAAAAGTATATATTTTTTCAATGAAATGGTGTGGTATTCCCCTCCCCCAGTTTGTTAACTAGCCTCTGAGCCTATGTTGGCATTGAGAAATGTATGGTGTTGGCTCCCACCTTATTTTCCCTTAACCAGCAATATGATTAATTCACCAGGTCACTTGGTGCTATACACAGCATGGGGTCTCCCTGCCACAATGGCAACCAGCCCCAGACTGAGCAGCTTGGACTGGAGTCACTAGGGAAGTGGAGACCTCCAAATATGGAGTCCCTTATCCCCATGGAAAACCAGCTGTTGGCAGAATGCCCAGGACTCTTCTCCTATGGGTTTTGAGTGCAGAGATACAGCAATAGTGAATATTTATAATTCATATTGCTCTTTAAATGTGTTCTACAGGCCCCAGTAAGCTGAATCAGGCATTATGGTATTTGGTAAACGACAAGTGCCAGCATGCTAGACAACAAGGACCTACTGGTACCTGTAAAAAATATGAAACATAATATGACTTGGATAGCAAATATTTTAAGATTTTAATAAATAAATACACCCTAAACAGTTCTTGTTTGCCCATTTATTACTCAGCAGTTCATGTCCCCAAATATTGCCCCCCCCCAAAAAAAAACAAAAGGCACTTCAGAAGTCCAATCACAAATGAGAGGTCACTCAGAGACACTTTCCATAGGAATGAAGTGGGACATGCTCATCGGTAGTTTTGCAGCAGGTCCCATTCTTTGACCTATCAGAGCAGTCCCATTTATTCCTGTGGAGAGTGTCCCCAAGTGACTTTTCATGCGACCGGGCGTAGTAGTGTTTTTTTTTTTTTTTTTTGCATTGTGCTGAACTTTAAATCTGCTGCAGATTGGCTATGGATTCTCATCGGATTGGTGGCAGTATAGGGGCTTTGAATTTGATGGGTATCGATGAAGGATGATAGATGAAACCGATGCATATTTAACAATGGATTGTCGGCGGCATTCACGGCATCCAGTAGTCAATGTTTCAATGTTTTTCAAACATTTTCGTGATATATTGTGGTTTTTCATGAATGGGAGTGCCGCTGACATATATATATATATATATATATATATAGTACAATTCCTCACTTTCAACAAGAACTAGCTGCTACTTACAGATCGGTTGAACAGCTTGCCTTTGGCATACTATTGTTTATACCTTTGAAAGGAAACATTACAACTCCTGTTGCTGGCTTCTTTTTTTTAGGATTTTTCTTTTTTCATTTTTAATACAATGTGGAAAATGTGTCACACAATGATAACTGCACTGAAAAAGATTTACTAAGTACAGTATTCTCTTTTTTAGTTGAACAATCAACATCATCAAAGTCTACTGCCCCACCGAAAACTACTGTCCCAACAAAAGATCCTGTTGACATACCAGGTATGTATTAAATCTGTAGTAACCATCTTCCAATAAACCGTCTGTGACACATCTACAATATGCTTCAGCAATACCTGAGGCTACCAGTAATCAGTCATCAATGTAATACTGTATATGGTGTGTGGTGACTAATATAGAGGAACACAAATTATATTGCATAACTTGTTCATAAAGTTTCCAGGGATGTTTTGGTTTAAACAGAGATTTTACATTTAAATTATGAATAGGAAACTGTCTTTCTCCCTGCATAATTATTCTTTATTGTTATGTATACAGTATATGACACAATGAGCAGTGATCTACCACAAAGTATCAGTATAGCAAACTGATTTTTTAGAAGCTACAGTAATATAAAATTACCTGGTGATTAGTGTTCAGTGTATAGCTAATTGCCTGGTCACTAGTATATACATACAGATGTGTCAACTTAGACCTGGCCTATTTTGCAGAATTTGGCATGCCATGCATAGCATGCACTCCAGGCAAGGCTGCTTTTCCACGAGTAGCGAGTGGATGGATTAAATTTTTTTTAAACCAAATTATAATATGTATAAATTAGCATATTAAAGAATCAGATTAAGAAAAAAAACATGGCATGACGAAATCTCTGAGTTTATGGCATACCATGCCATGCCATACATGGCATGCCATGCCATGCCATACATGGCAAAGAAAACAAAGGTGTATGTGGACACGTCTGTAATCCAGTTTATGGTGACTGATGTATTATACAGAGCCAACTAACTGTAGCCTAGTAGAAAACAGCCCATACCCATGTGGCCCACAGTACAAAAGAGCCTATGCCTGGATGGCCAGAAGTTCACAAGTGACCATGCCCTGTTTGCTTATTGTAAAAGAAAGTGTTTGCCCTATTAGTAGGATTACCACCCATCCAGGTTTACTCTGACAGTCCTGAAAACTGCCAGACTATCCGATGTTTGGTTAGGTGGTAATCCTGAAATGTACATGTTTGGGAATCAAGTACTATCTCTGGACTCCAGCACAGCAGTGGTAGTTGCAATCTTACAAATATCACAAGACTCTGAGCACTGCTGCTGTGCCAATAAGCGGTCAATATGGAGCAGCTCTCTTGCTTCCAATCCCAAGATTGTGCATCGCTGCCAGCTCTTGGACTGGTGTAGGTGGACAGCAGAACTGTGTGGAGTAATTAGACAGGTGGGCCACATTGGTTGCTTGTGCTATTATGCCTTAATTAGATCACTGCTAGCCTTCCAAAATTGACTGATTAAATATATATATATATATACACTGTATATATATATATATATATATATATATATATATATATATAGATGTTTTCCACCAATGTGGAAAAGGGGCACTCACTAATAAACTTTATCAATCTTTAAAAAATTAATTTTTATTCACTTTTCTTATATTGCCATTAGTGACGACGTTTTGATCCCCCAAAGGAATGTTTCTCAAGACAGGTGTAATGTCAATATCCACAGTATAGATGATGGTACAAAGTAGAGTCAAAAAAGTAGATTCATAATGTAAATATTGTGACAGGAACACTGGAATAGTGTTTGATGGCATGTATGTTTGTCCCAGGTTCTTGTCCTACATGTTTTAGAAAAAAGAAACTTCCAGGAAAATGTTTGTTTTGTTAGCAGCTTTTCAGTCTTTTGGAAAAGCTGGATAAGGGTCCTGGGAGAGAGAAAGAGGGCAAGTTCCAGGCATTGGGCCCAGTTCAGGTCTTTGGCCTCACAGAGGGCTAATCAGAGCTTTCAGCTGTGTAAGAGTGTTATAGGGCTGCTAGCCTGGTCAGTGTGTGCAGACTGCCTGAGGAGAAAATGCAGACTCTCTGTAGGAAACCTGCATCCTTATACAAGTGAGCCACACAGTACTTACTGGAAAAACTCTGTGTTTTTGTTTAGAGAAAGTCAGGTACATCTTGTGTATAGTTAGTGCCGGACAGCAAGGTATTTTCTGTTGATGTTTATTTTTATTTTCTGCTTAATAAAACTGGTTGCAGCCAGTTGCACCACAAAACTGGACTTGTATGATCTCCCAGCTGCTGTACACTACTGTGTACCCCAGGAGATGGCGCCTGTTCCACCACAGTGTTACAAGTTGGTGGAGAATACGAGCATTCCGTTCTGTGCATAAGTGAAAGCCGCAGCTTTATGAGACCTGCAGAAAACTGTGATTTATGCAGATATAGCCCAGTGTGAAATTGCTGAGACTCACCCATGAAGATTCAATATATGTCCTGGGTGAAAGCAGCTACAAAGCAGCCCAAAATACCCGTTGACATGGAGGAACTTCTTAAGGCCTTGCTGCAAGCTACAGCAGCTCATCAGGAAGCCTACGGACAACAGCAGGTGGCAATTGAGGAAAATAGGAGACTACAGCAGGTGGCCATTGAGGAGAATAGGAGACTACAGCAGGTTGCTCTTGATGAACTTTACAGGCAACAGCGTCAGGATAGAGAAGCCTTAACAGAAGTGGTGCAGAGCCTTGCAGCACGGACTGGAGATGTCGCCGCCAGTGATCCGACCAGCTCTAGTTCCATATGGGCCAGTCACTTCCTGCAGAAAATGACGGAGGCTGATGATGGGGAGGCATATATGACCACATTTGAGAGGACTGTCGAGCGTGAGAACTGGTCTAAAGCACAATGGGCCAGTCTGCTAGCACCTTTTCTTTCGAGTGAGCCCCAAAAAGCATACTTTGATTTAAGCCCTGCCGAGGCACAGGACTATGAAAAACTAAAAACTGAGATCCTGACCCGCCTGGGAGTCTCGCTGTCAGTACGGGCACAACAAGTGCACCATTGGGTGTATGCCATGGAGAAGCCTCCTCGCTCACAGATGGACTACCTTATTCTCCCAACCAAAAAATGGTTGCAACCAGAGACACTAACTGGTCCCCAGATGCTTGAAACAGTCATCATGGACCACTATTTGAGATCTTTGCCCATGGTCCTGCACAAGTGGGTGAGCCATGGGAATCCGGATACAGCTGACCAGCTGGTGGACATGGTAGAGAGGTATCTGGCGGCAGAGGAACTACTGATGACTACCCAGCAACCCCTAGATCCTCAACAGCACCCTTCAGTAAAGACTGGTAAGACTGTTCTGTGGGAAAACGTTGCTGGGCGGTTAAGAGAACGCAAAACTGGAGAGACTGTAAATACTAGCCCTGGAAACAGGCCAATGGGGCTAGAAAGGTTTCTGCCGCCCAAACGAGTTGATAATCTTGTGTTTAAATGTTTTAGTTGTGGTATGCCAGGTCATTTTGTTGCCAATTGCCCAGTCACGCAAGAACCCATGCAATGTGATGCTGCCTTTGAATGTCGCAGAATGTCTTTGAGCTGGAAAAACAAATGTGTGTAGTCTCCCTAGATGGTAACCAGGTAGAGGCGTTGCTTGATTCAGGAAGTTCAGTTACCCTCGTGAAAGCTGGGTTAGTGAACCCCTTAAAGGTCCAACAAATAACTATTGGGTTAACTTGCATACATGGGGATACCCAACACTATGTCACTGCTGAAGTGAATATAGAATCCTTTTGTGGGTCAGCAATTGTTAAAGCAGGACTGGTCCCCACCTTGGTGCATGGGGCCATAATAGGGAGGAATTTTCCTCATTTTTGGAAATTGTGGGAATCCTGTTTAGCAACAGGTGTGAGCAGTTGACAATACTGGGGATTTTATGGCTGTACGTGTGTCCTCTGAACTTTCTGACCCTTTACCTTTTGCTAGTTTGGCTGGGAAGTGACAAATGGGGAGTCCAGTGAGGACCCTCTTGCTGGGAACAGAGACATAGTAGTTAGAGCTGAAAGTGTGCCTGACCTTGAGGTAAAGAAGTATCTGTTTGCATCTGAACAGTTAAGGGATCCTTCCTTAATAAAGGCTAGAGAGAATGTTAAGTTTATTAATGGGGAACCTGTGGTACCAGGTGACAGGATTACATATCCACACATGGACATCTGTAATGAGCTCTTGTACCAAATGGTCATAAGAGGTGAGGATGCGGTGGAACAGCTGATAGTTCCCCAGCATTATAGGAGAACAGTGTTAGACTTAGCTCATAGTCACGTTACAGCAGGACATTTAGGAGCAGAAAAAGCACTGAGAGAGTTTTACAAAGGTTCTTTTGGCCAGGGGTTTATAAAGAGGTGTCTGAATATTGTTCTTCCTGTCCTGAATGCCAGTATCATGCCCCCAGACCCCATTTCAGGAACCCACTGGTTCCCATGCCTATTATAGAGATCCAGTTTGACAGAATAGCCGTGGATCTCGTGGGGCCCTTGTTAAAGTCTGCTCAGGGCCATCAGTATATACTGGTAATTATGGATTATGCCACTCGATATCCTGAGGCTATCCCTTTACACAATATCACAACAAAGGCGAAAGCTAGGGAGCTGGTGCAGGTTTTAGTAGGTTGGGAATACCAAAAGAAATCTTGACTGACCAAGGAACCCCATTTATGTCAAGGATCATGAAAGAATTGTGCAAATTGTTTAAGGTCACTCACCTCAAGACATCCATCTACCATCCCCAAACTGATGGGTTGGTAGAAAGGTTTAATAAAACATTAAAAAGTATGTTAATAAAGGTTGTAGATAGAGATGGAAGAAAAAAATGGGATTGTTTGTTACCATACTTGTTGTTGGCCATCAGAGAAGTTCACCAGTACTCTACGGGGTTTTCTCCATTTGAGTTATTCTACGGTAGACACCCCAGAGGGCTGCTAGACATTGCCAAAGAGATGTGGGAGAGACAGCCCACTCCTTATAAAAGCATTATTGAACATGTAACACAAATGCAGGATAGGATTGCAGCTGCGGTACCTATTGTCAGAGAGCACATGGAACATGCTCAAAGTGCTCAACAGGGGGTATATAACCTGAATGTCAGGGTATGGGAATTTGCTCCTGGAGATAGAGTTCTTGTTTTGGTACCCACTATGGAAAGCAAGTTTTTAGCTAAATGGCAGGGACCATAAAGTATACCAACCGGGAAAGAGAAAACCTGAACAAATGTACCATGTTAACTTAATAAAACCCTGGAAGGATAGGTTGTCTCTGTCAGCTGAGCCTTGCCCTTCTGTGTCTGCACCTCGTTTGCTTCCTGCAGTTAAGGTGTCAGAGACACTATCAGCTGATCAGAACAACCAGGTTAAAGAGTTTCTCATCTGAAATGGGGAGATATTTTCAGAGCTGCCTGACCGAACAGTCATAATAAAACATGACATTGTCACAGAACCAGGGGTCAAGGTCAATTTAAAGCCATATAGGATTCCTGAAGCTCAGCGAGAAGCTGTCTCTAAAGGAGTTAAAAACATGTTAGAACTTGGAATTATAGAGGATTCTAACAGTGACTGGTCCAGCCCAATATTTCTAATCCCGAAACCAGACAGTAGCAGACTGTAATGATTATCGGAAGCTAAATGAGGTGTCCAAATTTGATGCATACCCCATGCCCCGTGTGGATGCGCTTATAGAAAGGCTGGGAACAACCAGGTTTCTCACCATGTTGGACCTGACCAAAGTTTACTGGCAAATACCTTTAACTGATAGCGCAAAAGAAAAAACAGCCTTTTCGGTTCCGGAGGGGCTATACCAGTATAATATGTTACCTTTTGAGTTGCATGGGGCTCCAGCAACCTTTCAACGGACAATGGATAAGATATTGAAGCCCCATAGAAAGTATGCAGCTGCCTATTTGGATGATGTGGTAATTCACAGTCCAGACTGGGGGTCCCACTTGGTTAAAGTACAAGCAGTACTGGACTCAATCAGAGAGGCAGGGTTAACTGCTAACCCAAAGAAGTGCTGCCTAGCGATGGAAGAGGTGAAATACTTGGGCTTCACCATAGGTAGAGATCTGATTAGACCCCAATTGAATAAAATTGACGCTATTCAAAACTGGCCTCGTCCAGTGCATAAAAATCAGGTAAAGGCTTTTTTGGGAATAACAGGGTACTATAGACGATTTATTCCTAATTTTGCAACCACAGCAGTGCCGTTGTCAGACCTTACCAAAGGGAAGCAGTCAAATATAGTAAAATGGAACCCTGATGCAGAAAAAGCATTCCAAGCGTTAAAAGTGGCTTTATGTTCACAACCTGTATTGATAACAGCAGATTTTTCAAAATAATTTGTTGTACATACGGATGCCTCAGAGGTAGGGATAGGGGCCGTGTTGTCCCAAAACAGAGATGGGGAGGAACACCCTATAATTTATTTGAGTAGGAAACTCAATGAGCATGGCAGAAGGTATGCTATTGTGGAAAAGGAGGATTTGGCCATTAAGTGGGCATTAGATACCTTGAGATATTACCTCTTGGGTAGACAGTTCAAAATAGTGACAGATCATGTCCCTTTAAAATGGATGTATGTAAATAGAGGTCAGAATGCTTGTGTAACTAGGTGGTTTCTAGCATTGCAAGATTTTAAGTTTACTGTTGAACATAGGCCGGGTACACAATTGGCCAATGCAGATGCGATGTCCTGCATCTTCTGTTTAGGGGCTACAAGCGTTCCGGCCCCTAGATCGAAACAGGTGATGGGGATATGTGATAGAGACACTGGAATAGTGTTTGAGGGCAGGTATGTTTGTCCTAGGTTCTTTTCCTACATGTTTTAGAAAAAAGAAACTTCCAGGAAAATGTTTGTTTTGTTAGCAGCTTTTCAGTCTGTTGAAAAAGCTGGATAAGGGTCCTGGGAGAGAGAGAGGGGGCAAGTTCCAGCCATTGGGCCCAGTTCGGATCTTTGGCCTTACAGAGGGCTAATCAGAGCTTTCAGCTGTGTAAGAGTGTTATAGGGCTGCTAGCCTGATCAGTGTGTGCAGACTGCCTGGGGAGAAACTGCAGAATCCTGCGTCCTTATACAAGTGAGCCACACAGTACTTACTGGAAAAACTCTGTGTTTTTGTTTAAAGACAGTCAGATACAACTTGTGTATAGTTAGTGCTGGACAGGCAAGGCATTTTCTTTTGATGTTTATTTTTATTTTCTGCTTAATAAAACTGGTTACGGCCAGTTTCACCACAAAACTGGACTTGTATGTTCTCTCAGCTGTTGCACACTGCTGTCTACCCCAGGAGACAGTGCCTGTTCCCCTAGAGTGTTACAATATCTATCAAAAAAAGAAAAATACATATAATGCAACTTAGACCACGCCTCCCAGGTCCCCAGGAGCACCATGAAAAATAGATAATTAACAACCTAATTACTAGCAGGTGTCTCTCTCACACTATAGCCAGTGAAAAACCAATATGAATATAAAAGGGTCACAATATGTGAACTATGCATCAAAATGCAATAGAATGTAGAAATAACACACTCATGGTGACATTAATAGTGGCATCATATAAAAAGTAAGTACAACAACAGGGCTGTCAGCATCAAAGCTACTGTATAAAGTACAAAATATATAAATATGAATATATATATATATATATATATATATATATATATATAGATAGGGGGGAGTTATTGCGCCACTTGTGTTTCACAATTATTAAGACTAGGAAATAAATTGTAACATAAAAAGTGAAGTTTAAAATAGACACTCCCTTAAGATTCAAAAGGGCGTCAGCTGACCCCCAAACAGGGATGGTGGTTCCCTGCGATATGAAAGAATGTACAAAAAGGGGGGAGGGGGGAATATAGCGACGAACGGTGTCTTTAAAAACTCACAATGAAGGTAAAAAAATATATAAAAATACAATTTATTCACAGAAAATGAAGTTTTCACATAAGGTTTTACACATAAAAATATCTTAATAACAGGTCTCTTTAAAAAATGGGATAAAAACAATTTACACAATTCTAAATATATTACCAGTTAAAAATATAGATAAGAAGATTGTAACTTAACTGGGTATAAGGTCACTGCCAGGTTGCCCAACGCGTTTCATCATACAGACTTCATCAAGGGGTGGACTTGTATGTTCTCTCAGCTGTTGCACACTGCTGTCTACCCCAGGAGACGGCGCCTGTTCCCCTACAGTGTTACAATATCTATCAAAAAAAGAAAAATACATATAATGCAACTTAGACCACGCCTCCCAGGTCCCCAGGAGCACCATGAAAAATAGATAATTAACAACCTAATTACTAGCAGGTGTCTCTCTCACACTATAGCCAGTGAAAAACCAATATGAATATAAAAGGGTCACAATATGTGAACTATGCATCAAAATGCAATAGAATGTAGAAATAACACACTCATGGTGACATTAATAGTGGCATCATATAAAAAGTAAGTACAACAACAGGGCTGTCAGCATCAAAGCTACTGTATAAAGTACAAAATATATAAATATGAATATATATATATATATATATATATATAAATATATAGATAGGGGGGAGTTATTGCGCCACTTGTGTTTCACAATTATTAAGACTAGGAAATAAATTGTAACATAAAAAGTGAAGTTTAAAATAGACACTCCCTAAAGATTCAAAAGGGCGTCAGCTGACCCCCAAACAGGGATGGTGGTTCCCTGCGATATGAAAGAATGTACAAAAAGGGGGGAGGGGGGAATATAGCGACCAACGGTGTCTTTAAAAACTCACAATGAAGGTAAAAAAATATATAAAAATACAATTTATTCACAGAAAATGAAGTTTTCACATAAGGTTTTACACATAAAAATATCTTAATAACAGGTCTCTTTAAAAAATGGGATAAAAACAATTTACACAATTCTAAATATATTACCAGTTAAAAATATAGATAAGAAGATTGTAACTTAACTGGGTATAAGGTCACTGCCAGGTTTCCCAACGCGTTTCGTCATACAGACTTCATCAAGGGGTGGACTTGTATGTTCTCTCAGCTGTTGCACACTGCTGTCTACCCCAGGAGACGGCGCCTGTTCCCCTACAGTGTTACAATATCTATCAAAAAAAGAAAAATACATATAATGCAACTTAGACCACGCCTCCCAGGTCCCCAGGAGCACCATGAAAAATAGATAATTAACAACCTAATTACTAGCAGGTGTCTCTCTCACACTATAGCCAGTGAAAAACCAATATGAATATAAAAGGGTCACAATATGTGAACTATGCATCAAAATGCAATAGAATGTAGAAATAACACACTCATGGTGACATTAATAGTGGCATCATATAAAAAGTAAGTACAACAACAGGGCTGTCAGCATCAAAGCTACTGTATAAAGTACAAAATATATAAATATGAATATATATATATATATATATATATATATATATATATATACATACACATACTGCCGGCACTCAGACTGCCCCCAGGGCTGACTTGCTCCGGTGCCCTCCACTAGGGTACAACCCCCAAATCCATAGAACAACAAATGAGGCGGCACTCGGAGACTTTGAAAGCAAAAAGTGACTTTAGTACATAAAGTGCTGGATCGACGTTTCGGGGTGCTAGACCCCTTCTTCAGGATAACACACAGTGCAAATTAACCACAATTTATAAGAACACTCACCCCTGAAAAGCCCCCACGCCTGGGTCCCGCTGGCCACGCCGTCCCGGGCCGACATCCGTGCATCCGGAGTGACCACATTCCCCCGGAAGTGGCATCGTATGATGACGCTGCGGGTCCCGGTCATGTTGCCATGGTACCACTAATGAACACATAAACAAAACCTTTATCAAATGCCGCTGGTCAGTTTACAGTAGATTGAGCACAAACCTCCTCTACACACATCTCCTCCTGTTATCATGTGAAAAACAAACATCTGAGAGCGTAAGGCTCATGGTGAACTGCATATTACAAACCATATTCAAAACATATTAACAAGCTTAGTGCCAAAAAATACATAAGAAAACAGTGATGAACCCCACACCTCAACCTGCAGTGTCATACCCTCTATATAAAAAAAATTTAATATAAGACACATTATGTCCCATTACCTTAAAAACGTGAGATAGTATTACTATTAAAAACATTAGATATAGTACTATATATATGTGTAGTGCAAACATCCCACTGTATGACCAGAGGCACGTGATTCAACCTCACGAGTACTTATTCCCAACAGAAAATTTAAAATAGACATCACATATATCTAAAAAGCCTCTGGCAGTCTTGCCACTTATCCCACAACCTGTCTATAATTAAAAACAATGGCCCTCATTCCGAGTTGTTCGCTCGCAAGCTGCTTTTAGCAGCTTTGCACACGCTAAGCCGCCGCCTACTGGGAGTGAATCTTAGCATAGTAAAATTGCGAACGAAAGATTAGCTAAATTGCGAATAGACACTTCTTAGCAGTTTCTGAGTAGCTCCACACTTACTCGGCAACTGCGATCAGTTCAGTGCTTGTCGTTCCTGGTTTGACGTCACAAACACAACCAGCGTTCGGCCAGACACTCCTCCGTTTCTCCAGCAACTCCCGCGTTTTTCCCAGAAACGGTAGCGTTTTTTCGCACACACCCATAAAACGGCCAGTTTCCGCCCAGAAACACCCACTTCCTGTCAATCACATTACGATCACCAGAACGAAGAAAAAAACCTTGTAATGCCGTGAGTAAAATACCTAACTGCATAGCAAATTTACTTGGCGCAGTCGCACTGCGGACATTGCACATGCGCATTAGCGACTAATCGCTCCGTTGCGAGAAAAAAATAACGAGCGAACAACTCGGAATGACCCCCAATAAACATATGTGAAGCACGTATAAACTCTACACAGATGATCAACAACATAGCAGTGCGTACTATTTAAGCATAACACAATAACATCCCTACTCAGATATACCCAAGGCATAGCTTACTAAGCCCTGATCCTTCAGTTTCAATATTTTTATAAAAAGTGACTCAGACCCAATGTTTCATTAAGTCCCTTCGGCCTTAGGGTCTCAAGCCTAAAGATCCCGCGGGACTCGAGTTGGAGTAATTTGAGGGGCCTATTCCCTCCTCGAATCAACTCCGGCATCTGATCAATGACCCTTTATGTGAGGGTTGCCATGCCATGTTTGAAATCTAGGATATGGCGTGCCACTGGTTGATCACTTGACCCAGTGTTGATAGCTGCCATGATGGTCTGTCTATGTGGAGCCATCCTCGGTTTAAACTGGCACTCTGTCTTACCAATATAATATAGTCCACACGGACATATGATGGCATAACTAACAAATTTCGAGTGACAAGACAAAGGCCAGTTGATGGTAATTTTTTTACCTGAATGAGGATGTACAATCACATCACTTGGGGACATATAGCTGCAAGTTGTGCATCCAATGCACTTGTAGCAGCCATTCGGGCAACTTAAAAAATGAGAAGGGGTCGGTTTCTTGAATTTGCTAAGATCTGTTTTGACCACTAGGTCCTTGATATTTTTCCCTCTCCTGTAGCTAGGCATAATCCTAGTATGTTTCAAGGATTTCAAATTAGGATCTGAGGTGACCATGGGCCATAGTGCTTTGGTTCTTTTGCTGGTATGGTGGCTGTTTGTACTAAACGTGTTAACCCATGGTATCCTCTCATCTATCCCTCGAGGGGTTTTGTATAATAACAAATCGCGCCTATTGTGGGCCACTGCTTTGGCCCGAGCTGTTCGTAACAGTGGGCTTGGGTACCCCCTCTGTAGGAATTTACTTTGCATGGTGTCAAGTTGTTTGTCACGTTCAGCAACCGAGCTGGTAATCCTGCAAACCATAAGGAACTGGGAGTAAGGTAAACCTGCAATCGTGGGGGCCGGATGAAAACTATTGTAACTAAGGATGGTGTTCCTGTCTGTGGGTTTGGTATACAGACTTGTACTGATCTTTCTATCCTGGATACTAATGGATATATCCAAAAATTCAATCTGTGTATTACTACACTTCATACTAAGTTTAATAGGGCTGGAGGACTTGTTCTGTGCCGCCACTATTTCACAGAGCATCTGTTCACTGCCAGTCCAAAAGATCAACAGATCATCAATGTATCTGTAATAGAGAAACACCTCTTTTGTAACACCCATATCTTCAAAAAATAGATCTTTTTCAACCTCCCACATATATGTGTTGGCGAAGGACGGTGACACCGCCGACCCCATTGCACACCCAGTGGTCTGTCTAAAGAACTTATCCTCAAATAGAAAAAAAATATGAGTAAGGGTGAATTCCAACAATTCAATAAACAGATCAATATCTGGCCCAGTGTATGCGATGTTCCCAGTCAGAAGTCTCCTTACAGCCTGGAGTCCTCCATCATGCGGGATGCAGGTGTAGAGGCTAGTAACATCAATGGTTGCCATAAGCATCCCAGATGGTACCTCCTTGATCTCCTCAAACTTTTCAAGTAACATGTTGGAATCTTTAAGATGAGTAAACGTTTGTTGTATGCAGGGTTGCAAGTATGCATCAAGGAAGATAGCCAAAGGTTCACACAGAGACCCCCGGGCAGAGATAATTTGTCTCCCCGGCGGCCTCTGTGCGTCCTTATGGATCTTAGGCAACGTATAGAAAATTGGCACCACAGGAAATTCCACTGATAATTTCTGACCAATGACATTAGAAAGCAAGCCCTGATCAACCGCCCTTTTCAATAGGCATGACAACTCCTTCTTATATGTCACCGTAGGGTCCTGTTTTAAAAGACAATAGGTGTCAACATCCCCCAATAAACGATAACATTCTTTCACATAGTCACTGGTGTTTTGCACCACAATAGATCCCCCCTTATCCGCCCCCCTAATAATAATGTCTTGTCGTGTACTTAGAGTTTTTAAAGCAGTATTCTCCTCTCTAGAGAGGTTGTTGAAAGTATATGGAATATCCTCAGTTCCTGCCATTTCCAACAATCTGCTGAATGTTTTTATGGAAGCATTATTCGACAAGGGGTCAAACCTAGAACTGGGCCCAAGTTTCTTGATCCGTGGTGTATAGCAAATACTTGTGAACCTTCACAACACTATAAGAATCCAATGGAGGGTGCCCGGTAAAAGGATTTCAATATCAGTACAACCACACCATGAGGCTCCAGCAGGGGCTATGTTGTAGAAGAGAACATCACTCCATATATAAATAGATGACTTTTATAATGTAATTTCAAACCACATAACAACAAACTTCGGTGCAAAATCAGCATGTTAGAGGATAGTCTCACAAATCATATTCATGCTGGGGATATATATCCCACCCAGCTGAACCTCCCAAGGGCCAATTCGGCTCCTGCCGTCGTCATTGACTCCCCTGAGGATGGTAAATTAGAATGATAGTTGTTCGTTAATTTATATTGGTTGGAGATCTAGTATATAGGGATATCTTGCTTCCCTGCTGCACATTGTGTAGTGGCCGGACCCCTTTTTGGTCCCCCAAGGGACCCTGCTCTTCCCACTATAAAACTCTCGGTCTGTGGCTTCCTGCTGCCTCCATTCCCCCCCTCACTTCATGTCAGTGCCCCTGTGAAATTATCAATTATTTTACAGTTTCTTAAATAGCGCAGCACATTATGCATATCCTGATATACTCTGTGCTGCTGGGGGACTGTGCTACTTTCACTATATAGCTCTCAGTGTGTGGGTTTGTGCTACCTGCATTCCCCTCCTCACATCATGTCACTGGCCCTGTCACATGCAGCCCTGTCATCACTGACATATCATGCATGTCCTGATATAGTCTGTGCAGCTGGCCCACCCCTAGGGGTGCTAGTGGTGTGTTACCCCCACAGTGTTTGTTCCCAGAGTGTAAGTCATTTGTGTTACATGTTTGGTGTAAATTGCTCCAGGCATTCGGGAGTTATGCTGTCTTCTGAAAAACTCTGTACTGCTGCCTCACCCCCTAGGGGTGCTAGGGGTGTCTTACCCCCAGTGTTTGTTCCCAGTTTGTAAGTTATATGTGTACCAAGTTTGTTGTAAATAGG
This sequence comes from Pseudophryne corroboree, assembly GCF_028390025.1. Classification (NCBI taxonomy): domain Eukaryota; kingdom Metazoa; phylum Chordata; class Amphibia; order Anura; family Myobatrachidae; genus Pseudophryne; species Pseudophryne corroboree. The sequence goes on along the minus strand of NC_086452.1, from coordinate 234,864,663 downwards.
TCCAGGCATTTTAGAGTTATGCTGGCTCCTGAAATTCTCTGTGCTGCTGTCCCACCCCTAGGGATGCTAGGGGTGTCTTACCCTCACAGTGTTTATTTCCAATGAAAGTCATATGTGTACCAAGTTTGTTGTAAATTGTTGCAGGTATTCCAGAGATATGCTGGCTGCTGAAATACTCGGTGCTGCTGCCTCACCCCTCGGGGCGCTAGGGGTGTCTTCTCCCCACAGTGTTTGTTTCCAGATTGTAAGGCTTACAGTATGTGTACCAATTTTTGAGTACATTGCTCCAGCAATTCTGGAGTTATGCTGTGTCCTGATATACTCTGTGCTGCTGTCTCCCCTCTTAAGGGTGCTAGGGATTTCTAATTGTTTTAGTTGCCTCTGCCATGTTTTAATATCCTCGTATGTAAAATTTCACGATCTTCGCTTGTAAACTGTGGATTTGTATAGAAAGACAGAAGGACAGACTTTTCGCTTTTATATAGTAGACTGACTGAATACCCGTGCTTTGCTACGGGATGAGGATGGTAAATTAGAATGATAGTTGTTCGTTAATTTACGTTGGTTGGAGATCTAGTATATAGGCATATCTTGCTTCCATGACGCACTTTATGTAGTGGCCGGACCCCTTTTTGGTCCCATAAGGGACCCTGCTCTTTCCACTATACAACTCTCAGTCTGTGGCTTCCTGCTGCCTCCATTCCCCTCCTCACTTCAAGTCATTGCCCCTGTGAAATTATCGATTTATCTACAGTTTCTTATATAGCACAGCACATTATCTATCTCCTGATATACTCTGTGCTGCTGGGGGACTGTGCTACTTCCACTATCTAACTCTCAGTGTGTAGGTTTGTGCTACCTGCATTCCCCTCCTCACATCATGTCATTGCCCCTGTCACATGCAGCCCTGTCATCACTGACATATCATGTCCTGATATAGACTGTGCAGCTGGGCCATCCCTAGGGGTGCTAGTGGTGTGTTCCCCCCACCGTGTTTGTTCCCAGAGTGTAAGTCATATGTGTAGCAAGTTTGGTGTAAATTGATCCAGGCCTTCCACAGTTATGCTGTCTGCTAACATACTCTGTGCTGCTGTCCCAACCCTAGGGACTCCTTCCATCCTAGGCAACAATCCAATTGGGTGATACTATGAATAGAAAAATACACTCTTTAAAGAACAACCTAAAGAATGATGCTAGAAGTAAAGTGAAATAAGGGTATAGTGTACTTACTAAGGCATCTCCTCACCAACACACACCATGCTGACAGCAAAATGAATAAACCACTACTCACAATATTTATAGCTCCGTGACCGTAAACGGGACCCTGGACTGGTAGTACACAAGTTTATACTAAAATCACCTTAAATCAACCACTTACACAACACAGCGGAAGAGGAAAAAGATGACAACTACAGAGACATCAGGGGGCCGCCAACCGCTACCTAAAAGAATCGGCTGACACCCTTAGAACAACTACATCCAGCACATCTAATGATAAAAGCGGAAGCACAATGAGCCTAAAACCGGAAGCAGAATGAGTTCTACCGGCGCTCAACTCAGCCGGGGCCAGGAAGCACAATACGTTCCTCCGGCGCAGGACAAAAAAATGTTGTGCGCTCCAGCATCGATTATGGCGTAGAACGCAAAAATACAGCTACACATCAGTAGCAGAATATAACAACGCGCCCATGGGGACCTGCAATTCAAGGACTATTAACAATGCACACCAACAGATATGTAATTAATCAAATATAATATAATAGACATACATCATAGTAACACAGGTAAACATATGGTAAGTGTACATTCTCTGGAATAAATAATTACATTCAGTACAAGAATAGTATGGAATAGCATTACGTATCCTCAGTATTATTACAAAAGATGCTTGATCACAATGTCTTTCAGAATAAAAGACAAAAAAGACGATAATGATAATATATAATACAATGTATAGTGAAGTTTCAATAGCTCCCTAGCAGCATAGTTCTGTTGTACAGTAGAAAAATATACCAAAGAATATGAAATATAAACTCTTCATATACCTGTGAAAAAAGAAACCCGTGAAATCATATCATATAAAGACACTGAAACCATTGGAATCATTAAGACCCCTAGGGGCTACAGTGTCCAATTCATACTTGCCTACATTGAAGGTCTCCTCTCCGGGAGAAGCCCGGAGAGGAGACGCTGCAGTAGTCTTCGGAAGGCGGAGCCGGATGGTGACATCACCAAGCCCCGCATCGGCAAATGCCGCGATTCGCGGGTCCGCGGGAAGGGGGCGGAGCTAAAATGACGCAATTTGCGTCATTTTAACCCCTTCCCCACCCGACGGACCCGCGAAAACGGGAGATTATCTCTCCATCCTGCTCGCATCACTAAGGTGCGAGCAGGATGCGGGAGAACTGCCACTCTTCCGGGTGTGCGGGGGGCTACCCCAAAAAAACGGGAGCCTCCCGCAGCTTCTGGGAGTGTAGGTAAGTATGGTCCAATTATTTATCCAGAATCTCTCGCGCTGTTTCAGTTTTGTTGTCCTATCACCACCTTAGGGCAGAGGTGGTATCCAGTCGATCAATTTGCATTTAAGACTCGCAACCTGATGTTTATATTGTCTGTCAGCCACAAATTAATAGTCCAGTTTGTGAAGATTCTCCCTTTTGAGCTCACACCTTGCTAAGGTGAGGGGGATCTAACTTGCCGTCATCATATTCTGGACATTTCTCACTGATATACAAATGTTATCTTTCCACAACTTTTTTAATGTGTATGTTTAAAACTTGTGTAAATAAACCAATAATTGGGACTAATTGGCCTTGGGCCTCTTATTTGCATGTTTCTTTGGTGAGGGGATATCTGTTTCAGGCACCCGGGAAACATTATCTTTAAGAATTCTCCAATTTGCAGTTTATACCTATTGGGTCCATCTTGGAAGAATTTATGAATAAACATTCACCGAATATAGCGCAATTAGGAATTGTGTTTTATTCTATGTGTATTTGAGATTTAACAAGAGAGATCTCTTCTGTAGTGCTGCTCTTGTTCTTGCACAAGATAATTATATTGTTATATATATAAACTCTTCATATACCTATGAAAAAATAAACCTGTGAAATCATATCATAGAAAGACACTGCATGTATGTTGTTGTGATTTTTGTTTTCGTATTTTGATTATTATTAGTATGGCTCACAGAGGTACATACCTTCTGGACAATGGTCTGCTCTCGCAGGCTGAGCAGGGTGTTATTTAATTTACAGACGAAGAAGTTGAAAAACTCCTGTTCGGCAAACTTGATTTCGACTCTTTCCCCACAGATACAGCAGCAGATGTCTTTTTTAGGGCACTTAAACAGCAGCAGCGAGTGCAAGATTTATTATTACATGGTCAATGTCTCTCAGAATATTATAGACTTAAACACATACCAAGAGGTTTTCGTGTTGCTAATATACCCACACTAGTGAGGAATAACCCAATATTCTATAGCTGTTGGTGCAGCATACTCAATAAATGCTCACTTGATCTGATGGCCTTAGTCATCGAAAAGGTTGCATCCGAGTTGAAAAAGGTCAGAAAATGAGCAATTGGGTTGATCGTCTCCGACAGCAAATAGATTGCTATCATAAAGAATTAATATATTTCAAGTGATGAAAATTAGCCATAGTCAATGCAGACTACCAAAACCATACCGTCTACCGATAGTTATTGGGAAATAACAACCAGAGACAAACAGAGAGGAATCCTAGAAAATTCAGACGACAAAGAGTGCCTTTTTATACATGTGAGTGTGGGTCATCCTTCTCCGCCTCGGACACTGATCCTAATGAACTGCCACAAGGACCACCTCATTTTTTAGATCATGGAACGGACAAATTCACAGATCCTACAGGAGACCAAAGAAACGTCATCGACCGCACCCGAGGAGGGGCGGATTCAAGGAGAAGAGGCCTCAGAAGGAGAACATAACCACTGTTTTCAATCTGTTTTACATGGTTTTAGATGAATCTGAAATAAAATTACTTTCACGAGGTTTCACGTTTGTCCCCACTACCAGATTTAATCAATTTCAGAATGTAATTGATCAATACAAGTTTGGATGAGGTCTTCGTCTGAAGGAATTTTTTGCTGATAAAAAGGTTCAGAGGGCATCATCAGCTCTTAAGAAACCTTCTACATTTGACCCCATTTCTACTAACGCTAGTCTGCAAATATACGTTATGGTAAGAACTTACCGTTGATAACGTGATTAAGGATAACATTGGGATATTGTCGAGCGACAGCGAAAATGGCACCAACACGGTCACAAGCTTTCTGGCCTCCAGGATGCATTGGGGCTCTCACCATATAGTCCTGCCCACTGACTCAGTCAGATCAGTTCTTTCCACAGCGATTTTAGGCAGGAACATCAGGCAGATACCTGTTTAGGCGATAAGAACACACATGCACACCCTTCCATACAAGAAGGAAGAGGTTTTAGTGATTGTCTAGATCCTCAAATCAGATGCGTCAGGGTGGGATCCCTGTGGATACCTGTGGACATAAGAGAAATCATGTTATCAATGGTAAGTTCTTACCATAACGTATATTTCTCTGGCTGGGTCCACAGGATTATCCACAGTATAACATTGGGATTCCCAAAGCCATTTAGTGGTGGGGACGCTCCTGATTGCACAATAGGACCTTTCGCCCGAAGTCTGCGTCATGAGAGGCAAAAGTATCCAAGGCATAATGTTTGATGAATGTGTTTATGGAAGACCATGTGGCTGCCCTACATATCTGTTCTGCTGAAGCACCCTGCTGTGCTGTCCAAGAAGGATCTACCTTACGTGTAGAGTGTGCAGAGACATTAGTCGGAATAGGGAGTTCTGCATGAGAATAAGCTTCTGATATTACCATTCGGAGCCATCTCTCCAGCGTCTGTTTACTAGCAGGCCATCCTCTTCTATGGAATCCGTATAGGATGAAGAGAGAATTTGTTTTCCTGATGGCACTAGTACGATCTTTGTAGATTCTCAAAGCTCGGACCACGTCCAGCGACACTTCTCCCGCAGATAGTCCCGATACCTGAAAAGCTGGGACTACAATCTCTTCATTCAGGTGAAACTTTGATACCACCTTTGGAAGATCTAACTGCTCTGTCTGGAAAAAAACTTAGGAATGGAGACTAACATGATAATGCTCCTAAATCTAACACTCTTCTGGCTGACGCCATATCCAGTAAAAAAAGGACTTTAACCGTTAACCACTTCAGATCTGCTCTCTCAAGTGGTTCAAACAGAGGACCCTGGAGAAATTTAAGAACTAAATTCAAATCCCAGGGAGCTGCAGGTGGAACAAATGGAGGTTGAATATATACTACTCCTTGAAAAAACGTACATACATCCTGTAAATCAGCAATCTTCTGCTGAAACCACACAGTTAACGCTGAGACTTGAACCCTCAAGGAAGCAACTTTCAACCCTTTATCCAATCCTGCCTGAAGGAAATCCAAAATCCTAGCTACTTTAAAAGATCTCGGATTGAAATTTTTTCCAGTAAACCAGTGAATATAGGCTTGCCATATTCTATGATACACACGGGCCGAAGAAGGCTTTCTTGCTCTAAGCATGGTTTTGATTACTTGTTTCGAAAATCCTTTAGCCTCTAAGATTGAGGTTTAAACAGCCACGCCGTCAAAGATAGGCGATCCAAATGACTGTGACAACAAGGACCCTGCATTAGCAGATCTGGACGTTGAGGGAGCAGTATCGGAGCTTCCACGGACATTCTCAACAGATCTGTGTACCAATGCCTTCTTGGCCAAGCTGGAGCTATTAGAAAGATTGCTCCTTTTGCCTGTTTTAGCTTTCTCACTACTCTGGGTAACAGAGATATTGGAGGGAACAGATATGCCAGCTGAAACCTCCATTCTACTGACAGTGCATCTACAAGGACCGCTCCTGGGTCCCTTGTTCTTGATCCGTACCTCGGAACTTTGTTGTTTAGACGAGATGCCATAAGGTCTATCTACGGTAGACCCCATCTGTTCACCAGTGTCTGAAACACTTCTGGGTGTAGTGCCCATTCGGTTTCCTGAATGGTGTGCCGACTGAGAAAATCCGCTTCCCAGTTTAGTACACCCGGGACAAATACTGCTGACAATGCTGGGAGATGGAGTTCTGCCCATTTTAGAATGGGAGTTACTTCCTCCTTTGAGTTCCTCCTTGATGATTGAGGTATGCTACTGCCGTCGCATTGTCTGAGCAAATCTGGACTGGTCTTCCTTGTAGATTGTCCTTTGCCTGAACTAGAGCCAAGAAAACGGCCCTCATCTCCAACAGATTTATCGGCAGACGACTTTCCCTTGCGGTCCATTTTCCCTGGAACCATAGGCTACCGAGTACCGCCCCCCAGCCTTGCAGGCTGGCATCTGTTGTCAGGACTTGCCACTCTTTTATCCAAAAGGGTCTCCCCTTGTTTAAATTGTCTGTCTGTAGCCACCACGCTAGAGACCTTTTTACATTTACTGGAATCTTTATCATCTGCTTTTTTATCGTCTGATGATTTCCGTTCCATTTGGTCAGAATAAGGTGCTGCAACGGTCTGGAGTGGAATTGCGCATATTCCACCATGTCGAAGGTTGATACCATCAGACCCAACAGTCGCATTGCTGCATGGACTGACATTGTCTGGGCTTGCAACACTTCCTGAGCCATGACCTGCACCATGACTATCTTTTTCTCTGGTAAGAGAACTTTATGTTGGTCTGAATCCAATATGGCCCCCAAATGAACCATTCGCTGTGACGGATTCAGGGATGACTTTTCCCAATTTATGAGCCACCCGTGTCTCTGTAAACAAACTATCGTCTGTTGAAGATGGCTCAACAGTAAATCTTGCGACTGTGCTAAGATTAACAGGTCGTCGAGGTGTGGGAATATTCTTATCCCTTGTTTGCGCAGACAAGCTGCCATAACCACCATGATCTTGGTAAACACCCTGGGTGCTGTAGCTAGCCCGAAAGGCAGAGCTTGGAACTGGAAATGTTCCTGGAGGATGGCAAAACTGAGGTAACACTGATGAGACAGTGCTATAGGCACATGTAGGTAAGTATCCCTTACATCCAGAGATACCATGTAATCTCCCGGTTCCATAGCCAACATTATGGAGCATAGCATCTGCATGTGGAACTTCGGGATCCATATGTATTCGTTCAACATTTTCAGATTTAGAATTGGTCGATATGACCCATTTGGTTTCTGGATTAGAAATAGATTGGAGTAAAACCCCTGTCCCCTTTGTGATGGAGGTACTGGGACAATCACACCTGACTGCAGTGATTTTTGGACTGCTTCTTGCAGGGCATTGGCCTTCGACTCTATACGAGACGGGCTGGTGCAAAAAAAATCTTTGAGGAGGCTGCCTCCTGAATGGGAACCGATAACCCTGAGATACTACCTTCTGCACCCAAGCATCTGTTGTTGACTGTTGCCATATGTGTGTGTGTGCAAAATGAAGGAGTCGGCCCCCAACCCTGGAATCCTCCAGGCGGAGGCCTGTCTCTTCAGGCTGAGGGTTTTTGTTCAGGTTTGGAAGCTGGCTTCTTGCTAGCCCACTGCTTCCTACCCCTGGATTTAAACTAGGGTTGTTTAGGCTCCTCTTTTGCTTTTGCATTGCTTTGCCAACAAAAAGAGTGAAATTTTAAACCCTTAGACTTAGGGTTATAGGTAGCCGGAAATCTGACCTTTTTCGATTCAGCCTCTGATTCTAGGATATCCGATAAAGGTTTTCCAAATAATATATTACAGACAAAAGGCAATGCTTCCAATTCTTTCTTGGATTCCGCATCTGCCATCCAGGTACGTAGCCAAATTGCTCGGCGAGTGACTACTGACAAGGCTGAAGCTTTAGAAGCAACTGTACCTACATGAATTGCTGCTTCTTCCCCAAATACTGGGCAGATTGTTTTAAATAGCAAAAACGATCCTCCTGCTCACTAGTAGGAGAAGGGATGCTATTCTCTAGTTCCTCTATCCATTCGCCCATTGCCTTTGCTACCCAGGCCGAAGCCATAGCAGGTCTTAAAACTGCTCCTACTAAAGAAAAAAATATTTTTCAAAAGGCTATCTACCCTTCTGTCTGTGACATCATTTAGTTAGGTAGATGACAGTGGTAAAGCAGATTTATGCACGAGTCGCAGAACATGTGCATCTACTTTTGGAGAAACTTCCCTTTTCGAACCATCCACAGCTGGAAATGGATAATAAGAATCCCATCTTTTAGGAATCGATAAAATTCTTACTGGGCGCCGCCCAAGACTCATCCATCATTGCCATCAGCTCATCTGATGCTGGGAATTCAGCTTTCACTGCCTTTCTTCATTTAAATACAGGTGCTTTAGCTTTTAACACTGTCTTGGCTGGCTCTTCCAACGAGAGAACAGCCTTCACAGCATTAATAAGTTCAGCTACATCATCTGAACAAAAACTCTGTGACTGATCATCATACGGAGTCAAATCTATTGTATCATCATCCGATATATCATCCTGTGTAGTCTGCCACATAGACGTGTCTTTCTTAGTTTTAACTGTCTCTTGGTTGCTTGTAGAGGCTACTGGAACCAAGCCGTAGGAAGGGAGCTGCATGTATGGGTTCATAGTGTAACCTAACCCTTGAGGTGGTGCAACCGGAGTTAACCTGTCCGCTATTGAAGAAAATAGAGTCTCTGCGAACATATTCCATGGTGGCTCTGTTGGTGGTTGAACCAACTCCTGTTTTTTACTTTGCTGAAAAGCGAAACAGTTTGCACACAAACCCTCATAAGTGACCAATTGATTCATATCAATTACCCCTGACTTACAAGATAAGCATGTTAGGGCTGTAGGAGTGCTTGATAAATTATCCTCATCACTTTTGCCGCTCACAGACATGGTATTAATCTGTTATTGACTACACAATTTGTGACTGAAAATCACCCTATATGTCAGTATATAGAGGTGAGATCAATCTGACCACAGTGCACTTGATTTGAGGTTCAGACAGGACTGACATTACACAGAAAAGTCAGCACACATACTAGAAGTCAGTCACATGTTAAAGCATTAGACATTGTCATATGAGAATACAACCTCCATAGCTTATACATAAGTAGGAAAATTGTACTTCTGTTTTTAACAGGTTATTTTTTCAACATAACATGCAGAAAACACAGTAATATACAGGTCTCATATGCAATAGGTACTAAAAATTAACAGTTCATACTAACAAGCAGAAGGAATTTTTAGTACTGTATACCCTGCCTCCGGAGAGCAGTATACAGGGAGACTCACCACACTTCCATATCCAAGCAAATACGCTCGTAAGACGCTGGGTTGATTCAGACGCTACTGATGTACACAGCCGCTCTTGAAAACTGATAACGGACACGGACGCTCACTGACGGACACGGACGCTGAGCGACTTCCACGTGTATGCAGACGCTAAGGCCTGCGACTCGGTCTGGCGGGTTTATCTCCAGTGTACACAACCGCAGCATCTAAGCTGCGACCGAGTACCCTCGTGGTAGCGTCTGAGCCGGAAGTGAGGTCATTCAGTTCATGAAACGAGAGACACGCGGGAACTGTCCATGAACTCGGAGGAGGGGCGGCCAGGAGAGCGTCTGAATCCCCCTGTTGACTTAAACTCCCATGATCGCGGCCTCTACCTAGTCCTGGCGCCTATGATCCCCGGAGCGTAGCACTGTCACACTCGAGATGTTTGGCGCATCAACACACTGTTTGTAGTCTCCACCAAATCAGTGTAGCTGTGTCCTGACCCCTCTAGTAAGAGGAAGTCCATAGACTCACCATCTCCCCATGCTCCGGCCACAGCCTGGTTACGTCTGCTGGACCTGCTAGAACATCCAACATAGACGCCCGTTGAGACAGCACTGATACCCGAAGGTAAGCGTTGTTGCGACACGGTGGGGAGTTGTTGGAGCGACTCTTTCCAGTATGCGTTTAAGTCGCTCAAAAAAACCCCACAATGGATGTCTGTTCTTTATATACGGTGAGTCCTCACAATGAGGGTTTATTTTAACTCAGGCATGCTTTACAAACATCCACGGATTGTAACATTCCTATTGAGTACTTGATAGAACTGACTGAGCTAGTGCTCAAATATAATAATTTTAAGTATAAAGGGGGTAATTCTGAGTTTATCATAGCAGCAAGTTTGTTAGCAATTGGGTAAAACCATGTGTACTGCAGGTGGGGCAGATATAACATTTGCAGAGAGAGTTAGATTTGGGTGGGTTATTTCGTTTCTGTGCAGGGTAAATACTGGCTGCTTTATTTTTACACTGCAATTTAGATTTTAGTTTGAACACACCCCACCCAAATCTAATCCTCTCTGCAAATGTTATATCTGCCCCCCCCTGCAGTGCACATGGGCCCTCATTCCGAGTTGTTCGCTCGGAGATTTTCATCGCATCGCAGTGAGAATTCTCTTAGTGCGCATGCGCAATGTTCGCACTGCGACTGCGCCAAGTAACTTTACTATGATGAAAGTAAGTTTACTCACGGCATTTTCATCGCTCCGACGTTCGCATTGTGATTGACAGGAAATGGGTTTTACTGGGCGGATGCACGGCGTTTTAGGGGCGTGTGGCTGGAAACGCTACCGTTTCCGGAAAAAACGCAGGAGTGGCCGGAGAAACGGTGGGAGTGCCTGGGCGAACGCTGGGTGTGTTTATGACGTCAGCCAGGAACGAAAAGCACTGAACTGATCGCACAGGCAGAGTAAGTCTGAAGCTACTCAGAAACTGCTAACTCGTTTGTAATCGCAATATTGCGCGTACGTCGGTCGCAATTTTAAGAAGCTAAGATTCACTCCCAGTAGGCGGCGGCTTAGCGTGTGTAACTCTGCTACATTCGCCTTGCGAGCGAACAACTCGGAATGAGGGCCATGGTTTTGACCAATTGCTAACAAACTTGCTGCTGCGATCAACTCAGAATTACCCCCAAAGATATGTTCTATGGCCCTCATTCCGAGTTGTTCGCTCGCTAGCTGCTTTTAGCAGCATTGCACACACTAAGCCGCCGCCTACTGGGAGTGTATTTAGCATAGCAGAATTGCGAACGAAAGATTAGCAGAATTGCGAATAGAATTGCGAATAGAAATTTCTTTGCAGTTTCCGAGTAGCTCCAGACTTACTCTGCCACTGCGATTAGTTCAGACAGTTTCGTTCCTGGTTTGACGTCACACACACGCCCAGCGTTCGCCCAGACACTAGAGATGAGCGCCTGAAATTTTTCGGGTTTTGTGTTTTGGTTTTGGGTTCGGTTCCGCGGCCGTGTTTTGGGTTCGAACGCGTTTTGGCAAAACCTCACCGAATTTTTTTTGTCGGATTCGGGTGTGTTTTGGATTCGGGTGTTTTTTTCAAAAAACACTAAAAAACAGCTTAAATCATAGAATTTGGGGGTCATTTTGATCCCAAAGTATTATTAACCTTAAAAACCATAATTTACACTCATTTTCAGTCTATTCTGAATACCTCACACCTCACAATATTATTTTTAGTCCTAAAATTTGCACCGAGGTCGCTGTGTGAGTAAGATAAGCGACCCTAGTGGCCGACACAAACACCGGGCCCATCTAGGAGTGGCACTGCAGTGTCACGCAGGATGTCCCTTCCAAAAAACCCTCCCCAAACAGCACATGACGCAAAGAAAAAAAGAGGCGCAATGAGGTAGCTGTGTGAGTAAGATTAGCGACCCTAGTGGCCGACACAAACACCGGGCCCATCTAGGAGTGGCACTGCAGTGTCACACAGGATGGCCCTTCCAAAAAACCCTCCCCAAACAGCACATGACGCAAAGAAAAAAAGAGGCGCAATGAGGTAGCTGTGTGAGTAAGATTAGCGACCCTAGTGGCCGACACAAACACCGGGCCCATCTAGGAGTGGCACTGCAGTGTCACGCAGGATGTCCCTTCCAAAAAACCCTCCCCAAACAGCACATGACGCAAAGAAAAAAAGAGGCGCAATGAGGTAGCTGTGTGAGTAAGATTAGCGATCCTAGTGGCCGACACAAACACCGGGCCCATCTAGGAGTGGCACTGCAGTGTCACGCAGGATGTCCCTTCCAAAAAACCCTCCCCAAACAGCACATGACGCAAAGAAAAAAAGAGGCGCAATGAGGTAGCTGACTGTGTGAGTAAGATTAGCGACCCTAGTGGCCGACACAAACACCGGGCCCATTTAGGAGTGGCACTGCAGTGTCACGCAGGATGTCCCTTCCAAAAAACCCTCCCCAATCAGCACATGATGCAAAGAAAAAGAAAAGAAAAAAGAGGTGCAAGATGGAATTGTCCTTGGGCCCTCCCACCCACCCTTATGTTGTATAAACAAAACAGGACATGCACACTTTAACCAACCCATCATTTCAGTGACAGGGTCTGCCACACGACTGTGACTGATATGACGGGTTGGTTTGGACCCCCCCCCCAAAAAAAGAAGCAATTAATCTCTCCTTGCACAAACTGGCTCTACAGAGGCAAGATGTCCACCTCATCATCACCCTCCGATATATCACCGTGTACATCCCCCTCCTCACAGATTATCAATTCGTCCCCACTGGAATCCACCATCTCAGCTCCCTGTGTACTTTGTGGAGGCAATTGCTGCTGGTCAATGTCTCCGCGGAGGAATTGATTATAATTCATTTTAATGAACATCATCTTCTCCACATTTTCTGGATGTAACCTCGTACGCCGATTGCTGACAAGGTGAGCGGCGGCACTAAACACTCTTTCGGAGTACACACTTGTGGGAGGGCAACTTAGGTAGAATAAAGCCAGTTTGTGCAAGGGCCTCCAAATTGCCTCTTTTTCCTGCCAGTATAAGTACGGACTGTGTGACGTGCCTACTTGGATGCGGTCACTCATATAATCCTCCACCATTCTATCAATGTTGAGAGAATCATATGCAGTGACAGTAGACGACATGTCCGTAATCGTTGTCAGGTCCTTCAGTCCGGACCAGATGTCAGCATCAGCAGTCGCTCCAGGCTGCCCTGCATCACCGCCAGCGGGTGGGCTCGGAATTCTGAGCCTTTTCCTCGCACCCCCAGTTGCGGGAGAATGTGAAGGAGGAGATGTTGACAGGTCGCGTTCCGCTTGACTTGACAATTTTCTCACCAGCAGGTCTTTCAACCCCAGCAGACTTGTGTCTGCCGGAAAGAGAGATCCAAGGTAGGCTTTAAATCTAGGATCGAGCACGGTGGCCAAAATGTAGTGCTCTGATTTCAACAGATTGACCACCCGTGAATCCTTGTTAAGCGAATTAAGGGCTCCATCCACAAGTCCCACATGCCTAGCGGAATCGCTCCGTGTTAGCTCCTCCTTCAATGTCTCCAGCTTCTTCTGCAAAAGCCTGATGAGGGGAATGACCTGACTCAGGCTGGCAGTGTCTGAACTGACTTCACGTGTGGCAAGTTCAAAGGGCATCAGAACCTTGCACAACGTTGAAATCATTCTCCACTGCGCTTGAGACAGGTGCATTCCACCTACTATATCGTGCTCAATTGTATAGGCTTGAATGGCCTTTTGCTGCTCCTCCAACCTCTGAAGCATATAGAGGGTTGAATTCCACCTCGTTACCACTTCTTGCTTCAGATGATGGCAGGGCAGGTTCAGTAGTTTTTGGTGGTGCTCCAGTCTTCTGTACGTGGTGCCTGTACGCCGAAAGTGTCCCGCAATTCTTCTGGCCACCGACAGCATCTCTTGCACGCCCCTGTCGTTTTTTAAAAAATTCTGCACCACCAAATTCAAGGTATGTGCAAAACATGGGACGTGCTGGAATTTGCCCATATTTAATGCACACACAATATTGCTGGCGTTGTCCGATGCCACAAATCCACAGGAGAGTCCAATTGGGGTAAGCCATTCCGCGATGATCTTCCTCAGTTGCCGTAAGAGGTTTTCAGCTGTGTGCGTATTCTGGAAAGCGGTGATACAAAGCGTAGCCTGCCTAGGAAAGAGTTGGCGTTTGCGAGATGCTGCTACTGGTGCCGCCGCTGCTGTTCTTGCGGCGGGAGTCCATACATCTACCCAGTGGGCTGTCACAGTCATATAGTCCTGACCCTGCCCTGCTCCACTTGTCCACATGTCCGTGGTTAAGTGGACATTGGGTACAACTGCATTTTTTAGGACACTGGTGAGTCTTTTTCTGACGTCCGTGTACATTCTCGGTATCGCCTGCCTACAGAAGTGGAACCTAGATGGTATTTGGTAACGGGGGCACACTGCCTCAATAAATTGTCTAGTTCCCTGTGAACTAACGGCGGATACCGGACGCACGTCTAACACCAACATAGTTGTCAAGGCCTCAGTTATCCGCTTTGCAGCAGGATGACTGCTGTGATATTTCATCTTCCTCGCAAAGGACTGTTGAACAGTCAATTGCTTACTGGAAGTAGTACAAGTGGGCTTACGACTTCCCCTCTGGGATGACCATCGACTCCCAGCAGCAACAACAGCAGCGCCAGCAGCAGTAGGCGTTACACGCAAGGATGCATCGGAGGAATCCCAGGCAGGAGAGGAATCGTCAGAATTGCCAGTGACATGGCCTGCAGGACTATTGGCATTCCTGGGGAAGGAGGAAATTGACACTGAGGGAGTTGGTGGGGTGGTTTGCGTGAGCTTGGTTACAAGAGGAAGGGATTTACTGGTCAGTGGACTGCTTCCGCTGTCACCCAAAGTTTTTGAACTTGTCACTGACTTATTATGAATGCGCTGCAGGTGACGTATAAGGGAGGATGTTCCGAGGTGGTTAACGTCCTTACCCCTACTTATTACAGCTTGACAAAGGGAACACACGGCTTGACACCTGTTGTCCGCATTTCTGGTGAAATACCTCCACACCGAAGAGCTGATTTTTTTGGTATTTTCACCTGGCATGTCAACGGCCATATTCCTCCCACGGACAACAGGTGTCTCCCCGGGTGCCTGACTTAAACAAACCACCTCACCATCAGAATCCTCCTGGTCAATTTCCTCCCCAGCGCCAGCAACACCCATATCCTCCTCATCCTGGTGTACTTCAACACTGACATCTTCAATCTGACTATCAGGAACTGGACTGCGGGTGCTCCTTCCAGCACTTGCAGGGGGCGTGCAAATGGTGGAAGGCGCATGCTCTTCACGTCCAGTGTTGGGAAGGTCAGGCATCGCAACCGACACAATTGGACTCTCCTTGTGGATTTGGGATTTCGAAGAATGCACAGTTCTTTGCTGTGCTGCTTTTGCCAGCTTGAGTCTTTTCATTTTTCTAGCGAGAGGCTGAGTGCTTCCATCCTCATGTGAAGCTGAACCACTAGCCATGAACATAGGCCAGGGCCTCAGCCGTTCCTTGCCACTCCGTGTCGTAAATGGCATATTGGCAAGTTTACGCTTCTCCTCCGACAATTTTATTTTAGGTTTTGGAGTCCTTTTTTTTCTGATATTTGGTGTTTTGGATTTGACATGCTCTGTACTATGACATTGGGCATCGGCCTTGGCAGACGACGTTGCTGGCATTTCATCGTCTCGGCCATGACTAGTGGCAGCAGCTTCAGCACGAGGTGGAAGTGGATCTTGATCTTTCCCTAATTTTGGAACCTCAACATTTTTGTTCTCCATATTTTAATAGGCACAACTAAAAGGCACCTCAGGTAAACAATGGAGATGGATACTAGTATACAATTATGGACTGCCTGCCGAGTGCAGACACAGAGGTAGCCACAGCCGTGAACTACCGTACTGTACTGTGTCTGCTGCTAATATAGACTGGTTGATAAAGAGATGTCTATGTAACTATGTATGTATAAAGAAGAAAGAAAAAAAAACCACGGTTAGGTGGTATACAATTATGGACGGACTGCCTGCCGAGTGCAGACACAGAGGTAGCCACAGCCGTGAACTACCGTACTGTACTGTGTCTGCTGCTAATAATATAGACTGGTTGATAAAGAGATGTCGTAGTAGTATGTATGTATAAAGAAGAAAGAAAAAAAAACCACGGTTAGGTGGTATACAATTATGGACGGACTGCCTGCCGGGTGCAGACACAGAGGTAGCCACAGCCGTGAACTACCGTACTGTACTGTGTCTGCTGCTAATATAGACTGGTTGATAAAGAGATGTCTATGTAACTATGTATGTATAAAGAAGAAAGAAAAAAAAACCACGGTTAGGTGGTATACAATTATGGACGGACTGCCTGCCAAGTGCAGACACAGAGGTAGCCACAGCCGTGAACTACCGTACTGTACTGTGTCTGCTGCTAATATAGACTGGTTGATAAAGAGATGTCTATGTAACTATGTATGTATAAAGAAGAAAGATAAAAAAACCACGGTTAGGTGGTATACAATTATGGACGGACTGCCTGCCGAGTGCAGACACAGAGGTAGCCACAGCCGTGAACTACCGTACTGTACTGTGTCTGCTGCTAATATAGACTGGTTGATAAAGAGATGTCTATGTAACTATGTATGTATAAAGAAGAAAGAAAAAAAACCACGGTTAGGTGGTATACAATTATGGACGGACTGCCTGCCGAGTGCAGACACAGAGGTAGCCACAGCCGTGAACTACCGTACTGTACTGTGTCTGCTGCTAATATAGACTGGTTGATAAAGAGATGTCTATGTAACTATGTATGTATAAAGAAGAAAGAAAAAAAAAACACGGTTAGGTGGTATACAATTATGGACGGACTGCCTGCCGAGTGCAGACACAGAGGTAGCCACAGCCGTGAACTACCGTACTGTACTGTGTCTGCTGCTAATATAGACTGGTTGATAAAGAGATGTCGTAGTAGTATGTATGTATAAAGAAGAAAAAAAAACCACGGTTAGGTGGTATACAATTATGGACGGACTGCCTGCCGAGTGCAGACACAGAGGTAGCCACAGCCGTGAACTACCGTACTGTGTCTGCTGCGACTGGATGATAAATGATATAAAAAATATATATATATCACTACTGCAGCCGGACAGGTATATATTATATATTATATAATGACGGACCTGCTGGACACTGTCTGTCAGCAGAATGAGTTTTATTTTTATAGAATAAAAAAAAACAATACACAAGTGAAGTCACACGACGAGTGTTTAACTTTTTCAGGCAATCACAATATAAGTATACTACTAACTATACTGGTGGTCAGTGTGGTCAGGTCACTGGTCAGTCACACTGGCAGTGGCACTCCTGCAGCAAAAGTGTGCACTGTTTAATTTTAATATAATATTATGTACTCCTGGCTCCTGCTATAACCTATAACTGGCACTGCAGTGCTCCCCAGTCTCCCCCACAATTATAAGCTGTGTGAGCTGAGCAGTCAGACAGATATATAATATATATAGATGATGCAGCACACTGGGCTGAGCCTGAGCAGTGCACACAGATATGGTATGTGACTGAGTCACTGTGTGTATCGCTTTTTTCAGGCAGAGAACGGATATATTAAATAAACTGCACTGTCTGGTGGTCACTCACTATATAATATTATGTACTCCTGGCTCCTGCTATAACCTATAACTGGCACTGCAGTGCTCCCCAGTCTCCCCCACAATTATAAGCTGTGTGAGCTGAGCAGTCAGACAGATATATAATATATATAGATGATGCAGCACACTGGGCTGAGCCTGAGCAGTGCACACAGATATGGTATGTGACTGAGTCACTGTGTGTATCGCTTTTTTCAGGCAGAGAACGGATATATTAAATAAACTGCACTGTCTGGTGGTCACTCACTAGTAAACTCTCTGCACTCTCTACACTTCTACAGTACTCCTCCTAGTCCTAAGCTCCAGTAAATCTCTCTCTCTTATAATCTAAATGGAGAGGACGCCAGCCACGTCCTCTCACTATCAATCTCAATGCACGTGTGAAAATGGCGGCGATGCGCGGCTCCTTATATAGAATCCGAGTCTCGCGAGAATCCGAAAGCGTCATGATGACGTTCGGGCGCGCTCGGGTTAACCGAGCAAGGCGGGAGGATCCGAGTCTGCTCGGACCCGTGAAAAAAACCATGAAGTTCGGGCGGGTTCGGATTCAGAGAAACCGAACCCGCTCATCTCTACCAGACACTCCCCTGTTTCTCCAGACACTCCCGCGTTTTTCCCTGAAACACATGTGTTTCTTCGCACACACCCATAAAACGGTTAGTTTCCGCCCAGAAACACCAACTTCCTGTCAATCACACTACGATCACCAGAACAATGAAAAATTTTCGTTAAGCCGTGGGTAAAATACCAAACTTTTGTGCTAATTTACTTGGCGCAGACGCACTGCGAACATTGCGCATGTGCAGTTTGCGACTTATGGCACCGATGCAAAGAAAAAGAACGAGCAAACAACTCGGAATGAGGGCCTATATCCAAACCTCCAGCACTGCTATGGGGTCTAACCTTGCTCCCTCGTATGCAAATTTATACATGAACCTTTATTAAAATACCTATATTCTTCCTAAGTATTGACATTTGATTAGCTTCTATAAGTGTTTTATCGATGACATCTTCCTTTTATGGAATGACATTGAAGACACTCTGATCACTATGGTTGAAGAACTCAATGCAGTTGAGTGTCCCATTAAAATTACATATGCTTTTTCCACAACTGAAATTAACTTCCTTGATGTGACTGTCATGAAGACTGAAAATGTGTTTACTACTACTTTGTATCGTAAGCTTACTGACCACAAGCTGATGTTACACACTAATAGTCACCACCTGCCAGCCCTCAAACAAAATTTACCTGTTTCACAATATCTCAGGGTAATGAGGATTAATTCCAATGAGACCCGCAGAGAAGAACAGATGCTTGATGTTACTAATAGGTTTCTTAAGGGAGGTAACAATATACGAACGTTGGAGAACTGTTTAAAGAAAGCTAGAAAGATTCAAAGTGGACAAACATCATCTAAAAAACAAATTGGTAACCGCATGATTTTTCTATGAAATATGACAATTGTTCTGGGCAGATTCACAATACGCTAAACAAGTATTGGCCAGTGGTATCCTCTGATCCCACATTACCTTTTACTAAAATGAAACCACCTATGGCAGCATATAGGAGAGGACCAAATTTAAAGCAATTGCTAATGAGACCCACTTTGTATCCAAACAACAAAAGGGATACAATACAGTTAATGAAATCCAAACCAGGTAGCTTTTTGTGTGGTAGTTGCACTACGTGTCGCTCCATGCTAACAAATTCTGGTTTTTGCTCATCCACATTCTGGGAGGAAATTTAAAATTATGTACCATCTACATTGTAAACTTGATTATGTTATGTATTTACTAGAGATGAGCGGGTTCGGTTTCTCTGAATCCGAACCCGCACGAACTTCATGTTTTTTTTCACGGGTCCGAGCGACTCGGATCTTCCCGCCTTGCTCGGTTAACCCGAGCGCGCCCGAACGTCATCATGACGCTGTCGGATTCTCGCGAGACTCAGATTCTATATAAGGAGCCGCGCGTCGCCGCCATTTTCACACGTGCATTGAGATTGATAGGGAGAGGACGTGGCTGGCGTCCTCTCCATTTAGATTAGAAGAGAGAGAGAGAGAGATTGACCTGATTTACTGGAGCTTAGGAGTACTGTAGAACTGTAGAGAGTGCAGAGTTTACTAGTGACTGACCACAGTGACCACCAGACAGTGCAGTTTTATTTAATATATCCGTTCTCTGCCTGAAAAAAACGATACACAGTGACTCAGTCACATACCATATCTGTGTGCACTGCTCAGCCCAGTGTGCTGCATCATCTATGTATATATCTGACTGTGCTCAGCTCACACATCTTATAATTGTGGTGGAGACTGGGGAGCACTGCAGTGCCAGTTATAGGTTGTAGCAGGAGCCAGGAGTACATATTATTATTAAAATTAAACAGTGCACACTTTTGCTGCAGGAGTGCCACTGCCAGTGTGACTGACCAGTGACCTGACCACACTGACCACCAGTATAGTTAGTAGTATAGTATACTATATTGTGATTGCCTGAAAAAGTTAAACACTCGTATCTGACTGTGCTCAGCTCACACATCTTATAATTGTGGGGGAGACTGGGGAGCACTGCAGTGCCAGTTATAGGTTATAGCAGGAGCCAGGAGTACATATTATTATTAAAATTAAACAGTGCACACTTTTGCTGCAGGAGTGCCACTGCCAGTGTGACTGACCAGTGACCTGACCACACTGACCACCAGTATAGTTAGTAGTATAGTATACTATATTGTGATTGCCTGAAAAAGTTAAACACTCGTCGTGTGACTTCACTTGTGTGGTGTTTTTTTTTTTATTCTATAAAAAACTCATCCTGCTGACAGACAGTGTCCAGCAGGTCCGTCATTATATAATATATACCTGTCCGGCTGCAGTAGTGATATATATATATTTTTTATATCATTATTTATCATCCAGTCGCAGCAGACACAGTACGGTAGTTCACGGCTGTAGCTACCTCTGTGTCGGCACTCGGCAGTCCGTCCATAATTGTATACCACCTACCCATGGTTTTTTTTTCTTTCTTCTTTATACATACATACTACTACTACATCTCTTTATCAACCAGTCTATATTAGCAGCAGACACAGTACAGTACGGTAGTCCACGGCTGTAGCTACCTCTGTGTCGGCACTCGGCAGTCCGTCCATAATTGTATACCACCTACCCGTGGTTTTTTTTTCTTTCTTCTTTATACATACATACTACTACTACTACATCTCTTTATCAACCAGTCTATATTAGCAGCAGACACAGTACAGTACGGTAGTCCACGGCTGTAGCTACCTCTGTGTCGGCACTGGGCAGTCCGTCCATAATTGTATACCACCTACCCGTGGTTTTTTTTTCTTTCTTCTTTATACATACATACTACTACATCTCTTTATCAACCAGTCTATATTAGCAGCAGACACAGTACAGTACGGTAGTCCACGGCTGTAGCTACCTCTGTGTCGGCACTGGGCAGTCCGTCCATAATTGTATACCACCTACCCGTGTTTTTTTTTTCTTTCTTCTTTATACATACATACTACTACTACATCTCTTTATCAACCAGTCTATATTAGCAGCAGACACAGTACAGTACGGTAGTCCACGGCTGTAGCTACCTCTGTGTCGGCACTCGGCAGTCCGTCCATAATTGTATACCACCTACCCGTGGTTTTTTTTTCTTTCTTCTTTATACATACATACTACTACTACGTCTCTTTATCAACCAGTCTATATTAGCAGCAGACACAGTACAGTACGGTAGTCCACGGCTGTAGCTACCTCTGTGTCGGCACTGGGCAGTCCGTCCATAATTGTATACCACCTACCCGTGGTTTTTTTTCTTTCTTCTTTATACATACATACTACTACTACATCTCTTTATCAACCAGTCTATATTAGCAGCAGACACAGTACAGTACGGTAGTCCATGGCTGTAGCTACCTCTGTGTCGGCACTCGGCAGTCCGTCCATAATTGTATACCACCTACCCGTGGTTTTTTTTTCTTTCTTCTTTATACATACATACTACTACTACATCTCTTTATCAACCAGTCTATATTAGCAGCAGACACAGTACAGTACGGTAGTCCACGGCTGTAGCTACCTCTGTGTCGGCACTCGGCAGTCCATCCATAATTGTATACTAGTATCCATCCATCTCCATTGTTTACCTGAGGTGCCTTTTAGTTGTGCCTATTAAAATATGGAGAACAAAAATGTTGAGGTTCCAAAATTAGGGAAAGATCAAGATCCACTTCCACCTCGTGCTGAAGCTGCTGCCACTAGTCATGGCCGAGACGATGAAATGCCAGCAACGTCGTCTGCCAAGGCCGATGCCCAATGTCATAGTACAGAGCATGTCAAATCCAAAACACCAAATATCAGTAAAAAAAGGACTCCAAAACCTAAAATAAAATTGTCGGAGGAGAAGCGTAAACTTGCCAATATGCCATTTACCACACGGAGTGGCAAGGAACGGCTGAGGCCCTGGCCTATGTTCATGGCTAGTGGTTCAGCTTCACATGAGGATGGAGGCACTCAGCCTCTCGCTAGAAAAATGAAAAGACTCAAGCTGGCAAAAGCAGTAGCACCGCAAAGAACTGTGCATTCTTCGAAATCCCAAATCCACAAGGAGAGTCCAATTGTGTCGGTTGCGATGCCTGACCTTCCCAACACTGGACGTGAAGAGCATGCGCCTTCCACCATTTGCACGCCCCCTGCAAGTGCTGGAAGGAGCACCCGCAGTCCAGTTCCTGATAGTCAGATTGAAGATGTCAGTGTTGAAGTACACCAGGATGAGGAGGATATGGGTGTTGCTGGCGCTGGGGAGGAAATTGACCAGGAGGATTCTGATGGTGAGGTGGTTTGTTTAAGTCAGGCACCCGGGGAGACACCTGTTGTCCGTGGGAGGAATAGGGCCGTTGACATGCCTGGTGAAAATACCAAAAAAATCAGCTCTTCGGTGTGGAAGTATTTCACCAGAAATGCGGACAACAGGTGTCAAGCCGTGTGTTCCCTTTGTCAAGCTGTAATAAGTAGGGGTAAGGACGTTAACCACCTCGGAACATCCTCCCTTATACGTCACCTGCAGCGCATTCATAATAAGTCAGTGACAAGTTCAAAAACTTGGGCCGACAGCGGAAGCAGTCCACTGACCAGTAAATCCCTTCCTCTTGTAACCAAGCTCACGCAAACCACCCCACCAACTCCCTCAGTGTCAATTTCCTCCTTCCCCAGGAATGCCAATAGTCCTGCAGGCCATGTCACTGGCAATTCTGACGAGTCCTCTCCTGCCTGGGATTCCTCCGATGCATCCTTGCGTGTAACGCCTACTGCTGCTGGCGCTGCTGTTGTTGCTGCTGGGAGTCGATGGTCATCCCAGAGGGGAAGTCGTAAGCCCACTTGTACTACTTCCAGTAAGCAATTGACTGTCCAACAGTCCTTTGCGAGGAAGATGAAATATCACAGCAGTCATCCTGTTGCAAAGCGGATAACTGAGTCCTTGACAACTATGTTGGTGTTAGACGTGCGTCCGGTATCCGCCGTTAGTTCACAGGGAACTAGACAATTTATTGAGGCAGTGTGCCCCCGTTACCAAATACCATCTAGGTTCCACTTCTGTAGGCAGGCGATACCGAGAATGTACACGGACGTCAGAAAAAGACTCACCAGTGTCCTAAAAAATGCAGTTGTACCCAATGTCCACTTAACCACGGACATGTGGACAAGTGGAGCAGGGCAGGGTCAGGACTATATGACTGTGACAGCCCACTGGGTAGATGTATGGACTCCCGCCGCAAGAACAGCAGCGGCGGCACCAGTAGCAGCATCTCGCAAACGCCAACTCTTTCCTAGGCAGGCTACGCTTTGTATCACCGCTTTCCAGAATACGCACACAGCTGAAATCCTCTTACGGCAACTGAGGAAGATCATCGCAGAATGGCTTACCCCAATTGGACTCTCCTGTGGATTTGTGGCATCGGACAACGCCAGCAATATTGTGTGTGCATTAAATATGGGCAAATTCCAGCACGTCCCATGTTTTGCACATACCTTGAATTTGGTGGTGCAGAATTTTTTAAAAAAACGACAGGGGCGTGCAAGAGATGCTGTCGGTGGCCAGAAGAATTGCGGGACACTTTCGGCGTACAGGCACCACGTACAGAAGACTGGAGCACCACCAAAAACTACTGAACCTGCCCTGCCATCATCTGAAGCAAGAAGTGGTAACGAGGTGGAATTCAACCCTCTATATGCTTCAGAGGTTGGAGGAGCAGCAAAAGGCCATTCAAGCCTATACAATTGAGCACGATATAGGAGGTGGAATGCACCTGTCTCAAGTGCAGTGGAGAATGATTTCAACGTTGTGCAAGGTTCTGATGCCCTTTGAACTTGCCACACGTGAAGTCAGTTCAGACACTGCCAGCCTGAGTCAGGTCATTCCCCTCATCAGGCTTTTGCAGAAGAAGCTGGAGGCATTGAAGAAGGAGCTAAAAGGGAGCGATTCCGCTAGGCATGTGGGACTTGTGGATGCAGCCCTTAATTCGCTTAACAAGGATTCACGGGTGGTCAATCTGTTGAAATCAGAGCACTACATTTTGGCCACCGTGCTCGATCCTAGATTTAAAACCTACCTTGGATCTCGTCACACAGTCCGTACTTATACTGGCAGGAAAAAGAGGCAATTTGGAGGCCCTTGCACAAACTGGCTTTATTCTACCTAAGTTGCCCTCCCACAAGTGTGTACTCCGAAAGAGTGTTTAGTGCCGCCGCTCACCTTGTCAGCAATCGGCGTACGAGGTTACATCCAGAAAATGTGGAGAAGATGATGTTCATTAAAATGAATTATAATCAATTCCTCCGCGGAGACATTGACCAGCAGCAATTGCCTCCACAAAGTACACAGGGAGCTGAGATGGTGGATTCCAGTGGGGACGAATTGATAATCTGTGAGGAGGGGGATGTACACGGTGATATATCGGAGGATGATGATGAGGTGGACATCTTGCCTCTGTAGAGCCAGTTTGTGCAAGGAGAGATTAATTGCTTCTTTTTTGGTGGGGGACCAAACCAACCCGTCATATCAGTCACAGTCGTGTGGCAGACCCTGTCACTGAAATGATGGGTTGGTTAAAGTGTGCATGTCCTGTTTATACAACATAAGGGTGGGTGGGAGGGCCCAAGGACAATTCCATCTTGCACCTCTTTTTTCTTTTATTTTTCTTTGCGTCATGTGCTGTTTGGGGAGGGTTTTTTGGAAGGGCCATCCTGCGTGACACTGCAGTGCCACTCCTAGATGGGCCAGGTGTTTGTGTCGGCCACTAGGGTCGCTTAGCTTAGTCATCCAGCGACCTCGGTGCAAATTTTAGGACTAAAAATAATATTGTGAGGTGTGAGGTATTCAGAATAGACTGAAAATGAGTGGAAATTATGGTTTTTGAGGTTAATAATAATATGGGATCAAAATGACCCCCAAATTCTATGATTTAAGCTGTTTTTTAGGGTTTTTTGAAAAAAACACCCGAATCCAAAACACACCCGAATCCGACAAAAAAAATTCGGTGAGGTTTTGCCAAAACGCGGTCGAACCCAAAACACGGCCGCGGTACCGAACCCAAAACCAAAACACAAAACCCTAAAAATTTCAGGCGCTCATCTCTAGTATTTACTCATGTGCCCTTGTGGCCTGTAATATGTAGGCCTCACAACTCGACCATTTAGGGACAGGATGGCAAACCACAGATCCTCAATTCATTCTGTACCTATAACGGGATCAACTGATAAACCAGTAGCATGCCACTTTCTACAATAAAAACATCAGGTTGCGAGTCTTAAATGCATGGATAAATACATTGGACACTGTAGCCCCTAGGGGTCTTAATGAATCCAATAGTTTCAGTGTCTTTCTATGATATGATTTCACGGGTTTCTTTTTTCATAGGTATATGAAGAGTTTATATATATATATATATATATATATTTCATATTCTGTGTATTTGTGTACTGTACAATAGAACTATGTTGCTAGGGAGCTATTGAAACCTCACTATACAAGGGCCCTCATTCCGAGTTGGTCGGTCGCAAGGCGAATTTAGCAGAGTTGCTCACGCTAAGCCGCCGCCTACTGGGAGTGAATCTTAGCTTCTTAAAATTGCGACCGATGTATTCGCAATATTGCTATTACAAACTACTTCGCAGTTTCAGAGTAGCTCCAGACTTACTCTGCCTGTGCGATCAGTTCAGTGCTTGTCGTTCCTGGTTGACGTCACAAACACACCCAGCGTTCGCCCAGGC